>NC_054507.1:10783839-11046339 GCF_017639515.1 Carcharodon carcharias | reverse complement strand
GCCGTCCTTACCTGGTCTGGCCTACATGTGGCTCCAGACCCACAGCAGTGTGGTTGACTCTTAAATGCCCTCTGAACAAGGGCTATAAATGCTGGCCTAGCCAGCGATACCCATGTCCCATGAATGAATAAAAAAAAAGCTCTTCGACTTGCCTTGATTTTCTCTACAGTGCAGTACTGAAGGAGTGCAGTGCTGTCATTTGGCAGAGGTGTTAAACTGAGGCCCTCTCTGCCCTCACAAGTGAATGCAAAAGGTTCTGTGGCACTGAAGAGCGGGGGAAGTTCTCCCCAGTATCTTGGCCAACATTTACCCCTCAATCAACATCACACAAATAGGTGATCTGGTCGTTATTATATTGCTGTTTTTGGGAGCTTGCTGTGCACGAATTGGCTGCTGCATTCCCTACATCACAACAGTGATTACGCTTCCAAGATAAAAGTATTTCATTGGCTGTAAAGCACTTTGAGATGCCTGGTGGTTGTGAGAAGTGCTATTTAAATGCAACTCCTTTCTTTCTGTTATGGATAGGAGGGGGGGGTTAATCTAACCAGCCCTAACTTCTCTTCTCACCACCCACCTGTGAACAGAAAGGTGCTTTGATTTTGATTTCCCCCTTTATAAGCAGTGTTGTATTCCCCAAGCCCTCAGTTTTTGGTGTGATCCAATTTTTATTGATAACCCCACAATAAATTCAAGATAGAATGAACTCAGAAGGGGAGTTTATTTGTACGCACTCAAAACACAGGAAGGGGGTGTTACCACGTATTCATACGATAAAAAGAGAGACAGAGGAAGAAAGATTTACATGACAAAGGCCACAAAGAAAAGAATTGTTGTTTCACGTGACTCCAGAATCAAAGTTCATTGGTGCATTCCTTCATAGAGGTCAGCAGGTTGAAAACTGATGCTGCATAATTCACTTTTCTGGTCAAAATGACTTCCACAATTTGATAGGCACCTAGAGATGAATCGGTCTTGCAGGTGCTGGTACAGAATTTCCAGTAGAAACAGTGTAGATGGGGGCCAGACATTCACCTGGACCAAGACCTTTCTCTGAATTGCTGCTTGCTAAACAGAAGATAGCAAATTGCTCTGCATCTCCACAAGGGAATATTACAGGTTCCCCCAGCTAGGGGGTCATGTCACATGACTCCCAATTTCTCCGCTTTGCTTTGACAAAGGTTGTATATTCCTTTGTCTGGGTTCTTGAGATTATTAATGTTTCAACCATTAAGGATTTGAAAGGAGATTGCAGGATCCTTTGTCCTAGCAGACTAGTAGTCTTTGTTGGCCAGTCCTTGCTTATGAAATGCAGATGACCTTTGTACAATTCCCTTTGAATTAGGTCTCTGCAGTCCAAAGGGCCATTAGCGTCTCATCAGAGATAACGGGGCCCAAATTTCTTTGATATTGCTAGGTTAGTTCCTATTGTTTGAAGGTCACAGGCATAAAGTTCCTTTTGTTCAGGGTTACAGGCAGACATAGCTTCAGCCTTTTTAAAGTCTTTGTCCAGTTTTCAAAATTTTAGGATGTAGCTATATATATATATTTCATAAAAATATAGTGAGGTCTTAGCTCTGTTATAGCTTTTAATTGTCCTTTAAATCTTATACCAGCTACTTCACATTTATGCCTTTTGGCTATTGGCCTATCCTTCCCATCCACTCTATCTAGGCCCCTTTCTTTATAATTTTATTCACCTTAGTTAAATGTCCCCTCAGCCTCCTCTGTTCCAAAGAAAACAACCCCAGCTGATCCAACCTTCTCTCATAACTAAAATTCCACAGTCCTGGTTACATTCTCGTAAATCTCCTCTGTACCCTCTAGAGTGCAAACTCTTCCTGCATACAGTGTGGTGACCAGGTTAGTGCACAGCCCTCTAACTGTGGCTGAATTATACAGTTCTTTCAGAGCCTCCTTACTCTTTGCCCTAGATAACGAGGGAAGGCATCTCGTTTGTTTCCTCAACCACTAAGTGTGGTAGCGGGAGGGTAAAACGATGTTTTACTCACCGGCTGCAATGGCGGCTTTTCACACCGTATCCTCCCACTCCCGTCACATTATTTATGCATTCCCGGGATACACGCTGTTTCCATGGTGGGCGGGCTCCGATTTCCCTGTCACACTGTCACCTCACCGCTTCATCAACCCAGGCACCATGTTTAAAGATGCAGCCGCTCTCAGAGCTTCCAGCCCAGGACTGCAGCCAAGAAGATATGGTCCCGAAAGGCAAGAATACTGCAGCCCTCAAGCACCATTTGGAAACCATGGAGGCTGCTGTGATGTCCTCTACCCCCCACTCTGGCTGCAGGAGGGGCAGCTACATTACCACTCTGGCTTGGGAGGCGTTGGCAGAGGTGGTCAGTGCCAACGCTGCACAGAAGAGGTTGGCCATCCAGTACAGATAGAGGGTGAATGATCTCATCCATGCAGCCAGGGTAAGGTAACCATCTCATCACTCTAAAGTCACCCACTCACAAGCCCATCACACACTCACTGGCATCTCACTCACTGCCAGCTCAAGGGACATCACCACTCACTGTCTCTCTCACACAGCCTCACATCTCCATCTGGCCTCATCTCCTCTGGAGACTGCATCCTCATCCTTCACCATCCTGAGGTCACTTGTACAGATCAACATGTGTCCCCCACACGCGCCCTGGGATACCCTCCTTCCCCAGTACAGCCCTCACCCTGCAGCCTCTTCCCTTGCCTGAGGCCACTTCTCCCCCTTCCCCAAGCAAGCCCCAGCCCTGCAGCTGTTGAAAAGCCACCCCCGCCTTACGGCTGGTGGGTAGAGACCTGCCCGTGAGCCCCCCTAAAAGTGATGTGGTGCTGCCTGTGAAACCTGGTGCTGATGACTGTGAGCGCTGCCTGAAGCAAGGTAGGCAAACAAACCTCGAAGTCCCGAGTGAAGTGCAGCTCACCAGGTGCATGCCTTTTATGTGCTGTTGTGAAACACGTCGGTGTGTTTTCCCTTTGCTCCCTGTCTTGGGGCTAACTATGGATCCAACTTGCCACTTTGCCTTGGGTCCCATGGGCTTTTGCTTTGGTGGTCAGTCTGCCATGTGGTATGAAAAGCCTTGCTGAAGTCCATCTCCACTGCAACAATGGACGACCCTCTTCAACTCTTCTTGTTACCTTCTCAAAAAATTCAATCAGGTTAGACTCGATCTTCCGTTTACAATCCATACTAACTGCCCTTGATGAATCCGTGCCTTTCTAAATGATGGTTTCTACAATCCCTCGGGACTTTTTTTCCATATGGCTGCATTGAGGTTACATTGCCTGGCCTATCAGGTTATCCCTTCCTCCCTTTCTAAACAGCGGTACATTCGTTGTCCTGTAGCACTGTGCCTTTGGCCAAAGGCAATAGTAAGGCATGGTCATGGCTCTTGTTATTTTCTCCCTTGGCAGCCTGGGATATATTTAACCTGGGCCTAGCAGATTATCCACTTTCAAGAATGTTGCAAAACTTAGTATTTCCTCTCTCACGGTTTATCCCATCCAATAGTTCACACTTCTTGACTAGAATATCTGCTTTGTCCCTCTCTTTTAAGAAAACAGATGCAAAGCATTCATTCTGAATCATGGCCACATCTGCCTCCTCGCACAAGTAACTTTTTTGGTCTCTCATTGGCCCTATCCTTTCCCTAGCTATCCTCTCGATCTTTATGTATTTCTAAAACATCTTTGCGTTTTCCTTGTTTTTACTTGCTAGTATCTTTCTATGCCTTCTCTTTGCTTTCCTAATATCCTTTTTAATTTCAAACCTGCCCTTTCTAGACTTTCTGTCGGGTTCAGCTATCTGACATATGCTTCCTGTTTTTGCCTCTCCGTGCCCTGTCTGCTCTTTGACTGCTGGGGAGGAAGGGATAGATTTGAAACTTAGTGGGAGCATATTTGTTCTGAACCCTCACTATCTCCTCTATGACTGTCTAATGTTCTGACACCGATTTACCTTCAAGTGACTGGTTTCAGTCCAATTTTGCCCCATCACATCTCAGCTTAGTAAAATTGCCCATTTCCCCATTTAAAACTTTCACTCTTGGTATATATTTGTACTTTACCATAATTAGGCTAAACCTAACCGACTTATGATCGTTACTACTAAAATGCTCTCCCATAGGTACTCCTTCCACCTACCCAGCTTCGTTAACTAAGTCCAGAGTGTCCCTTCTCCTGTTGGGCTTGCTATGTACTGGCTAAAAAAGTTCCTCTGAAAGCATTTGAAAAATTCTGCACCCTCTATAGCTTTTACATTGATTTCTACCCAAGTTAATATTAAGGTGGTTGAAATCCCCTGTTATTACTATCCTAATGTTTCTGCATTTCCCAGCAATTTGCCTATCTATTTGTCCTCTGATCACTCTCTCTGGCTATTTGGCTCCTTTTTTGTCCTCAGTTTGACCCATATGGAGACACAAATGACATCCTGTGTGACTGTGACACAGGTAAACTTTCCCTTCTCGTCCTTCTCGACCTGTCTGCAGCCTTTGACACGGTTTGACCACACCATCCTCCTCCAACACCTCTCCACTGTCGTCCAGCTGGGTGGGACCTGCTCTCACCTGGTTCCATTCTTATCGATCTAATCGGAGCCAGAGAATCACTGGAAATGGCTTCTCTTCCTGCTCCTGCACCGTTACCTCTGGTGTCCCCCATGGATCTATCTTTGGCCCCCTCCTATTTCTCATCTACATGCTGCCCCTCAGTGACACCATCCGAAAGCACAGTGTTAGTTTTCACATGTACACTGATGACACCCAGCTCTACCTCACCCCCACCTCTCTCAACTCCTCCACTGTTAGTAAATGATCAGACTGTTTATCCGACATCCAGTACTGGATGAGCAGAAATTTCCACCAATTAAATACTGGGAAAACTGAAGCTATTGCCTTTGGTCTCCATCACAAACTCTGTTCCCTAAACTACCATCCCTCTCCCGGACAACTGACTGAGACTGAACCAGACTGTGTGCAACCTCGGTGTCATATTTGACTTTGAGGGGAACTTTCAACCACATATCCACATCATCACTAAAATCGTCTATTTCCACCTCTGTAACATTGCCTGACTTCACCCCCATCTCAGCTCATTTGCTGCTGAAACCCTTATTTATGCCTTCACCCCTCTAGACTCGACTATTCCAACACAGCGGTATGTGGAACATTCCTTGTTCCAGTCTTACTCTGGCCCCCTCCCACAACTCTTTCTCTGGTACATTGATGATTACTTCGGTGCTGCTTCATGCTCTCGTCTGGAGCCAGAAAAATTTATTAATTTTGCTTTCAATTTCCATCCCTCCATCATTTTCACATGGTTCATCACTGACACTTCCCTTTCCTACCTTGACCTCTCTGTCTCAATTTCTGGTGGTAGACTGTCCACCAATATTTATTACAAGCCTACCGACTCCCACAGCTACCTCGACTACATCTCCTCACACCCCGCTTCCTGTAAGGACTCCATCCCATTCTCTCAGTTCCTTTGCCTCTATCGCATCTGTTCTGATGATGCCACTTTCAAAAACAGTTCCTCTGACATGTCTTCCTTCTTCTTTAACTGAGGTTTTCCACCCACTCTGGTTGACAGGGCCCTCAACTGTGTCCAACCCAGATCCCTTGTCTCTGCCCTCACACCTTCCCCACCCTCCCAGAACCATGATAGGGTCCCCTTTGTCCTCACTTTTCACCCCACCAGTCTCCACATTCAAAGGAAAAACTCAGCAGGTCTGGCAGCATCGGCGGAGAAGAAAAGAGTTGACGTTTCGAGTCCTCATGACCCTTCGACAGAACTTGAGTTCGAGTCCAAGAAAGAGTTGATTTCAACTCTTTCTTGGACTCGAACTCAAGTTCTGTCGAAGGGTCATGAGGACTCGAAACATCAACTCTTTTCTTCTCCGCCGATGCTGCCAGACCTGCTGAGTTTTTCCAGGTAATTCTGTTTTTGTTTTGGATTTCCAGCATCCGCAGTTTTTTTGTTTTTATCCACATTCAAAGGATCATCCTCCATCATTTACGCCAACTCCAGCATGATGCCACCACCAAATACATCTTCCCTTCACCTCCCCTGTCGGCATTCTGTAGGGACCGTTCCCTCCGTAACACCCTGGTCCACTCCTCCATCACCCCCTACACCTCAACCCCCTCCCAAGGCACCTTCCCATGCAATCGCAGAAGGTGCAACACCTGCCCCTTTAATTCCCCTCTCCTCTCTGTCCAAGGGCCCAAACACTCTTCTCAGGTGAAGCAGCGTTCCACTTGCACTTCCCTCAATTTAGTCTACTGCATTCGTTGCTCCCAATGCGGTTTCCTCTACATTGGAGAGACCAAACGCAGACTGGGTGACCACTTTGCGGAACTTCTTCGGTCTGTCCGCAAGCATTACCCAGACCTCCCTGGCCATTTCAACACTCCACCCTGCTCTCATGCCCACATGTCCGTGCTTGGCCTGCTGCATCTTTCCAGTGAAGCTCAACGCAAACTGGAGGAACAGCACCTCATCTTCTGACTAGGCACTTTACAGCTTTCCGGACTGAATATTGAGTTCAACAATTTTAGATCATGAACTCTCTCCTCCATCCTCACCCCTTTTTATCCTCATTTTTTCAAATATTTATTTTTCAATTTTTATATATATATATTTTTTCCCACCTATTTCTTTTATTATTTTAAAAATGTATTTCCATTCATTGTTTTATCCCCACCGTTTAGCCTATTTTGATCTTTTCTCCCACACCGTCCCCTCCCTCTAACCCACCCCAACTAGGGCCATCCATCACTTGCTCATCCTGCTTTCTACCCTTAATGTCAGCATTAGCACCTCCTTTAGCTAATATCACCACCATCAACACCCCTTTCACCTTTAGTTTGTGACATCTTTGGCAATCTCTCCTTTGCCTCCACCTATCACTGGCCCTCTATCTAGCTTCCCTGTCCAACTCCCCTTAAACAGTATAAATTTCACCACATTTCTATTTCTCTTTAGTTCTGATGAAGAGTCATACGGACTCGAAATGTTAACTCTGTGTTCTTCTTCACAGATGCTGTCAGACCTGCTGAGTTTTTCCAGCAATTTTTGTTTTTATACTAACACACTCCCACATTCTACCCTCCATAAACTTGAAATCATCCATAACTCTGCTGTCTGTGTCCTAACTCACACCAAGTCCCCTTCCCCTATCGCCCCTTTGCTCGCTGACCTACACTGGCTCCCGGTCAAGCAACATCTTGATTTTAAAATTCTGATCCTTGTTTTCAAATCCCTCCATGACCTCACCCCTCCCTATCTCTGTAATCTCCTCCAGCCCCACAACCCTCACAGATCTCTGTGTTCCTTTAATTCTGGCCTCTTGAGAATCCCCAATTTTAATCGCTCCACCTTTGGCGGCTGGGCCTTCAGCTGCCTGGGCCCCAAGCTCTGGAATCCCCTCTCTGGACCTTTCCATACTACATCTCTTCCTTCCTCCTCCTGCAGCCACTGATTTTCTGAACCGCAGCTCACCTTTGTACCATCATCCCCAACAAAATCAAGCCTGATGCTTTTGACCCCATTAGAGTCATTCCTCTCTCTCCCCCGGCCATTCCCCCTGATACAGCCTCGTCTCAGTCCCCTTAAGCCCAAGGGATGTAGGCTCAAACAGTTATGGTGGCTTTAGTCATCCACCACCAGGTCTGCTTGGACCAATTAAAACAGTTTTGCTCACTATTCCAGGGTCACCCTGGAATGTAAAGATAACCCCCGGCTTCTTTTCTCTACTGCAAACTGTCTTCCTAAACCCCTCTTCCCTACCTCTTCCACTCTCACTTCCTGTAAGCTCCTGAACTTCTTTGTCACTAAGGTTGAGAAAATCCGGCCAGCTGTCTCTGCCACATCCTTCCCTTCCACTAACCCACCTGACCATACTTCCTCTAATCTACCCTGACCTAGCCCTGAACTCGTATTTTTTTCTCTCGTTTCTCTCCTATCTCCCCTCGTGCCCTCTCTGATCTCACCTTGTCCATGTGACCCACCTCCTGCTCCCTGGACCCTATTCCCACTAAACTGCCGACCACCCAGCTTCCCCTCCTGGTCCCCGTGTTAGCCGATAATGTAAACAGTTCTCTCTCTCCAGGTGCTGCCCCTCTCTCCTTTAGATCTACCGTCATCACCCCGCTCCTCAAAACAACAACCCTTGACCCCTCCATTTTTCAAACTACCATCCATCTCCAGCCTCCATTCCCTCTCAAAAGCCCTTGAGTGTCTTGATGCCTCCCACCATTTCCATGGTTCCACATTCGAAGCCTTCTCCTGCTCTGTCTGGGATGCACAAAGCTGAGTTGGTCTTTGATAGCTTGTGAGAGTGAAGTGCTGGCTCCCACGGGTAGCACCCTTGCGAGGCTTGAACAGCTTGAGAGGAAGATCTGTTAGGTGGCTGTCATAAGGAGACTAGCGACCAACCAAAGTCAGGGCTTGAAAGTCAAATGAGCATGGAAAGGCAGAAGCTCTTATTTGTGAGAAAGAAGCTGAGTGAGTGGGCGAAGCGGGTAGGGAGGAAGGTTGGGGGTGGGCAAGGGGTGAGGGGGGTACGAGAAACAGAGACTAAAGTAAGTTTAAGCACAAAAATAGAAGTCCCCAAAGAAAACAGAGAGTTAAACATATGTTTTCTTTCCCCACTGACTAAGTGTCAGCCCTGGGAAAACTCTGCGCAGAGGAGGCATGAAAGATGGCACCTTCCTAATCTGTCTGGATCAGCTTACTGCATTAACCATGAGGGGGAGTTACACTGTTGGGTTTTGTTCCTGTCTAGATTGCACTGTGTCTACATTGGCTGCTTTTAGACATTTCTATTTAGGACAGAGGAATACTTAAAACCAGTGTGGTCGCTTTGTGCATGAATATTTGTCCTTCTGCTTCCCAGATTTATTTACAGCACCGTGCACTACGTGATGTGACATGAATCAGGCAAGAATCTGTCAGCAAGATGTGCAACAGTTTTTGTCAGTAAGGGAGGTTGCTTCAAATGTGTTATGTTAAAAGAACTTCCACAAGCCCTTTGCTAATGCCAGCATGTCATTGTTTGCTGCTGTCCTCAACATGAGACCAGACCAAGGTACAAGAAGGTTGTTAGAACACGGCATTTGTCCCAGTTGCTGATGGGTGACCATCTTAGCTATGCCGACCTTGTGCCTGTGAGGGGGAGGGACATGTCTAGGCCCACTCCCCTGATCCTGGCAATGTGTTACTAAGCATTGGAATCAAGGATTCATTGCTTAAGATGCTTGGTCTCCCTTGTTTATCTTTGATACTGTTATTCCCAGCATAAAAAAGCTCTAACCAGGCTTCTTTCAGTAAATATAAATAAATAATTGATTTATTGTAAAACAAATTTATTTTTAAAAGCAAGCTAATAAACAAGTTAACATACAACTTGTAGTTTAGAAGTGTAATGGTTTTGCCTTTTTTGTAAAAAAAATGGATATTCAAACCTCCATACACTCGCACACAAACACAAAACAAACACAGTCCCCTGCAGAGGCTGGAGGATGCAAGTTTCTTTTAAAAGGATCAAATTCAAAGAGACCTTGATGCTATTGATCTAACAGAATTCTGCTCACAATAGATCTGGAGGTTCTTTCAGACAGATTTGTTGGTGAAGCGGTCCTTGATGACTCTTACTTATCAAAACTTTGCAGACTTTCAAAATAAAATAGTTGAGTTATCCTGATGAGATCCTTCTGAGGAAGGTTTAACACAAAGGTGGGGCAGAGAGAGAAAAAAAGAGTCTTTTTCTTGCAGCTTGCTTCTAAGACACACTCACTCCCCCTGAGAGTTTTAAAGACTAAAATGTTCCAAGAATACTTCTCTTACGCCAAGTGTTTTTAACCAATTAGCAAGAGTCTTTAGCTTGGCAACAGCAGTTCTTTGTTAACTTAGATAAGCAAAGTATCTCTTCCTTCAGCAGGTATTCCTGCTGGACATCTCTGTTGACCCGTGGTTTCTTGAAGAATGACATATTCACATATCCAAATTAATATTGGAAACTTTTAAAAATAGCTCAGGAGGAAGAATGTCCAAAATTCAATGTCCTTCAAATTTTTCAAAAAAACAGGTCCCTCACAATATATAAAAAAGTACATTTTGAAATTCAGTGACTGTTCCAAATGAGTAAACAGAAACTCGATGTCTTTTCTTCAAATGCTGATAAGGGTTTTAAGGTGCGAGAAAACCTCGGTCCTTTTGATCGCTACAGGTGGCAGAGAGACTTCAGATTGCTAGATGGGCGTAACCACTTCCCTTATATGGAAAGTGATTTGACATTTTTGAGACAGTGGCCATCTTGGTTTGCCTGCCATGTGTAATACTAAAAGGCAGCAAGCTGCATAGAGACAGATCCATCTTGAAGAAGCATCTTGAAAGGTCATGAGAGAAACCTCTTGAAGAGAACCTGCTTGCAACAGGGAGAGACAAAGAGGGGCGTCCATAAAAACAGCTACTGCTCTGCTGTAAAGTAACTAGGCAGCTAAAAGTGCCACGCCTGCAGAACTGGAAGCAAGGAACCTTCTCTACTCCCTGTACACTCAATCTACTGAGTTTACCTGTCAAAGCAAATTCTGGCCATTTGACAGTGGAAGGCATCGCAGCTGCAGACAATCCTACAACCTCAAAATGCTCACCTCAGACACCACAACATCTCAACTTCAAAATACCAGGCCTGCACCGAACAAGAGATTGAACTGATTCCATTTTTTAAAGTATCACTTTTATCTTCATCTGTAACTAATCTATGTGTGTGCATGTGTTAATGACTATCTTTTCTTAAATAACTTCCAGAGCAGTAGTGTGAAATAAACTAACCTTTTCTTTTTAAGTAAAAAGATTTTGCTGCCGGTTTATATTAAATTGAACAACACACTCCAAGGGTAAAATGCACACACTTTTATGGGTGACTTTTGAAGTGCCTGTGCAAATTAACAACAACACAACAAATGCGTTCCTTTGTTTCACCCCTTCAAGAGATGAGGGCATCATTGGCTAGGCCAACATTTATTGCCCATCCCTAATTGCCCTTGCTCAGAGTCAACCACATTGCCGTGGGTCTGGAGTCACGTGTAGGACAACAGATTTTCTTCCCTAAAGGGCATTAGTGAACTACAGGGGTCTTTGCAACAATTGTTTCATGATCATCAGACTTCCAATTCCTGATTTTTGTTCAATTCACATTTTGCTATCTACCCTGGTGGGATTTGAACCCCGGCCTAGCGAGCACAGTACCATGGGCCCCTAGAATTTTGCCTAGTCACAGTGCCACTACGCTACCACCTCCCCTCAGTACAGAGCAACCCTACTTCATAGGTTTGTAAGGAAAAGTGGTCACTGAGCCAAAGAAAGAGAAATTTCAAAGGTGATCAAAAGCCCAGTCAGGTTGATGGGTATTGAACAGAGGGTAAGCAGAAGGGTGTGTGAAGGGACGTCTAGGATGTGGGGCCTATGGAGTGTGCAGGTGTGGGAAGGGAAGACACTTTCAGAGGCTATAATCAGGTCGGTGGGTCAATTCAAGCAAGGAAAGGCCTAGCATGCTGGACACTGCAGGGAGGCATTGGGGGAGGATGATGTAGTCAAAGGTAGCAGACAGGTTGAAGAGGGATGGCTTACCATGGGCACAGGTACAAAGGGTGCCATTTGTGACTTTGATAAAGGGAGGTTTCAGGACAGTGCAGGGGAATTGGATGGATTCCAATGGATTCCAGGAAAAGCAAGCACCACTTTGGGAGGTGACATCACAGATTTTGGAGGGGGCAAGGGAGCCTGGGGATGGGGTTGGTCGCCAAAAACAAATAGAGGGCCAGAGTGGGCTTGTTGTAGGAGGTTTGGCGCTGTCTTTGAAAGGATCAGGGGGCAGTACCTGAGGAGAATGAAGCGTTAACAATATCAGTTAACCTGGGGATTGGGTTGTAGGAGCAGAAGATGTGTCTCAGGGGCAAGGTGAGGGCAGGGGGAGAGATGGAAGAGAAGCTATAGATCAAGATTTGAGAAACAAACTATGGATGGCTAAGGTGAAAGGACTGATGGGAGGTTGGCTTAAGAGGCAATGAGAAGGAGGAGCAGCAGAAGCAGCTATGAGAATGGTCTCTGATTTGGTGATGAAAAACACATGAACGTGTTAGGTTATTGGGTACCAGCTCCAGATTTAGATCGTCTCATTGACAACTACTGGGTGGATGTCACCTTCAAGAGTATCAAGGTATTTGCCCCTCTGCATACTCGCACATTGTGGAAAATAGGGAAACCCGACCAATGGCTCTAAAAATGTGGCATAGCCCACTGTCGCCAAAAGCGAAAAATTTAAACTGGGTTGGAATATAAGCTTGTAACATGTGAAAACAAATAGTTACACTGAAAGTGCAGTGGGTCACTGGCTCATATCTGAAGCTTGAAGAGGCATCAGACTTAATTCCTAAAGGTGTTTGGGGTCAGCTTCCCAAGCAGAAAGTGTTGATTTTTGGCACTCCATACTTTCCTGTATTTGGGAATCTGCAATGAACATGACATTCCCATTTTATGGAATAAAAAAGAACGTTTCCTGAAATCTACCGCATATGACTCTCTGTTTGCCACCTAGAAATACTGATTGAAGATCAGCAAGAGGGGATTTCAACCCATTTTGATTGAGGGGCAGATCAGTCAGGGCCAAAGGTAGCAAATTTAGAATTGTACAAAACCTTTCCAAATGTTGCCTCCAGCTTCCCCAAAACCCCATGATCCAAAAAATGGATTTTCCAAAAGTCAACTGAAGCAGCGACCAGCAAATCACAGAGGGTCGGCCTCATGCACAGCATTGCACTGGGTCAAAATCCCTTGGAAGTTGCTGCAGGTAAGGAAGCAGCTGCTTGGTTTGTGTCTGGTTACACCAATACTTCAACCATTTACTGCCTTTTGGGAATAATATGACAGGTTAATGAGCCAATCCTTCAAACTGAAGCCATATGGAATCAAAAGCCAACCTAGCAGCTCAGAATACCCCTCAAATAAACTTTTGTCATGACAGTGGATACCAGCTCAAATTACTTACTGGAATATTGAATGTTTTTGAGGAAGACGTGTTTTTTTAAAAGGACATACAAGCAAATGCTGGCTGAGACTGGAAAGTAACCACTTGCTGCAAAATTCCTATGTGGATTATACTTGGCCGACTAGTCCTGAGAGAACATGGGATGTCACACCTAAAAAGGTGTCAAGGCCTACTTCAGGCAGAGACACTTAAAAGGGAGAAAAGCAATTTAAAAGGCTGAACTCTAATCTCCTGTGGTTGTAGAGACAATGGAGACTCATTGTCACATCTCAGCAGACATCCAAAACCCAAATCCTGTCGAGCTAAGTCTCAGAATGTGTAAATGGTCTGAGTTAAAAGGAAACCAATTCTGGATGAAGGACATGTTTTTTCACCCACTTCCAGGAATACACAAGAAAAGAGGTTAAAAAGCCAACTGAAAACCTGATCTGGGTGTTCTAGTGCTAGCTGTTTGTGTGCTGGTTCTGGTGCTAGTGTGTGCTGTGAAGGTCACACCAGAAAAACAACAACTAGGCATCCCTGCAGTTTGCAAGTAAACGTCTCTCTCATCTCCTCTCTGTTTCTGGAGGCAAGGCACAAGTCAGCAAAGCCACAGTCAAAAAGGAAACAGGACAACTCCTTCAGCTAACCTTCAGAACCAAGTTTCTCCAAACCAACTCCTCAACTGCCAAAGTCAGCTTTGCCAGAATCACCCAACTTAATGGCCACAATGTTTCTCCATTACTCCTCATAGACAAGCCAAAGACTGATTCGTATATTTAAAAAAAAATAATAATTTTTGGCCTCAACTTCTAATTTCTAACCTGTGCGCATGTTTGTTGTACTTTTATCATTTTTTCCTTGGGTTTTAGTAACTAATAAATTTACTCTTTCTTTGACTCAAGAAAGCCTGGTTAAATTGGCTCCTTTTAAAATATCAGTGCATTTGGACTCAGAAAAGATATCCATGAGGGAAGGCGGGGGGGTGGAAGGGGTCCTTTCTAAATCAACCATGTTGTGACCAACCAAGGGGGTTGAATAAATAAGGGGGGTCAGCTCATTCCTCTTCACCTGGGAGCATAACAAAATTGGGGCCCCATTCAGGAAGTTAACAAATTGGGGACCATAATAATTTGGGGTCCTCGCCCGGCGACCAGTCACAACATTTTGCACACAAGGCTGATTAAAGACTAGGATCATTGGGTGATCGCTGAAATGTTATAATCATTCCCTTTAGGGAATGAAAGATTTTTTGGCTGATGTTTGCTGTCAAAGTGAGTGGCAGTTTGACACGGTTTGACCACACCATCCTCCTCCAACACATCTCCACTGTCGTCCAGCTGGGTGGGACCTGCTCTCACCTGGTTCCATTCTTATCGATCTAATCGGAGCCAGAGAATCACTGGAAATGGCTTCTCTTCCTGCTCCTGCACCGTTACCTCTGGTGTCCCCCAAGGATCTATCCTTGGCCCCCTCCTATTTCTCATCTACATGCTGCCCCTCAGTGACACCATCCGAAAGCACAGTGTTAGTTTTCACATGTACACTGATGACACCCAGCTCTACCTCACCCCCATCTCTCTCAACTCCTCCACTGTTAGTAAATTATCAGACTGCTTATCTGACATCCAGTCGTGGATGAACAGAAATTTCCTCCAATTAAATATTGGGAAAAATTAAGCCATTGTCTTCAGGCCCTGTGAAAAGCTCCCTAGTTACAGACTCCATCCCTCTCCCTTGCAACAGTCTGAGATTAAACCAGACTGTTTGCAACCTTGATATCACACTTGACCCCAAGATGAGCTTCTGACCATATATTTGCACCATCACTAAGACGGCTTATTTCCATCTCCTTAGCATCAATCGATGTTGGCCCTGTCTCAGCTCATCTGCTGCTGAAACCCTCATCCATGCCTTTGTTACCTCTAAACCCGACTATTCCAACACACTCCTGGCTGCTCTCCCACATTCTACCCTTCATAAACTTGAGGTCATTCAAAACTCTGCTGCCTGTGTGCTAACTCACACCAAGTCTCGTTCCCCTATCACCCCTGTGCTCACTGACTTACAGTGGCTCCCGCTCAAGCAACATCTTGATTTTAAAATTATCATCCTTGTTTTCAAATCCCTCCATGGCCTCACCCCTCCCTATCTCTGTAATCTCCTCCAGTCCCACAACCCTCCGAGATCTCTGCGTTCCTCTAATTCTGGCCTCTTGTGCATCCCCGATTTTAATCGCTCCACCATTGGCGGCCGTGCCTTCAGCTGCCTGGGCCCCAAGCTCTGGAATTCCCTCCCTATCCCTCTCCACCTCTCTACCTCACTCTCCTCCTTTAGGACCCTCCTTAAAACTGACCTCTTTGACCAAGCGTTTGGTCACTTGACCTAATATGTGGCTTGGGGTTAAACTTTATTTTATAATCGCTCCTGGGAAGCACCTTGGCATGTTTTATCACGTCAAAAGGGCTCTATAAATATAAGCAGTTGTTGTTGATGGTGCCAGTGGACACAGTTATCGCCAAGTATTGTGGGGAATGAAGTGCCTTTACAGTGCATTTGCTTCCTTCAACCTTTAGTAGAATGCAAGACGTGCTCAGCATGGTGAACCACTTCATCTCCTGTATATAAGTCAACGTGGTATCCTAAGAGTGAAGATGCTAAAGTGCCCACTGGCAGGTTATAGGAAGAACCTGTTATAGAATCACTAACCACAAGAGCATAATTAGACACTGAACCACATAAGGAGATGTTACAGGGCTTGTCAAAGTGGTAGGTTTTTCTCACCTTCCCTTCACCACTTAAAGTAGCGCAATGCCTCATTTTGTCTGCTTTTACAGAGTTACAAGTGCTCTATAATTGTTTTGTAGACAGGGTCCCTGTGTAGCGAGGCAGGGCCTCATTTCATGCCCCTCACTGGATCAGATTGTGCGGATTTGCGACAAGAAAGCAAGAGTAAATTCAGGGCCGGGGGACATCGTCCCTCTCCCGCAACCCCCCACCACACACACACACACACCCCCTTAACCCCACCCCCACCCTGCTGAGCGGGGGTTAAGTGAAGAAGAGGTGTAAATGCGTGACAGTTCCTCACACTGTGACTTGGGTCACCTTGTACTGTTTCCTTTCCTTTCAACTCTTTTAACTTGTCACCAGCCAGCCTGTCGTAAAGTGTGTGAGCTGGGAAGGAAGGAACAGGCAAGCGGGGGTTGGGGTCGGGGGGGAGGGGATGTGATCAACACTGTTGTTTACACATTGTTTGGTGAAAAGCCCTTTGAAGTGCTGAAATTAGAGAGATTGCAGGAGCTCCCACAGAGTGAGATCTAAACCAACTCCCTTCAGTGACAGTTCACACCGAGCCGGGGAGAGCAGTCCCTTGGCGCGTGACCCTTGACCCTGAATTCCATTATAGGGTGTCAACTTGAATCAGCCCAAGTTGCTCATGTCATTATACTGTTCCACTACTCACATCATGTCTCCTGTGTCACCGTTCTGGATGCACAATGGTATACTAAAGTGCAGTGATATTGGGGGACTTTATTCCAATCGATATTTGGGCAATTAATGCCAGAGCAAAATGCAAGGTGGGGGGGAGGGGAGAGGAATTCCTGAAAATACGTTTAAGAGAGCTCCCTTGACTTCTCAGTCCAATGGTTGCTGGATCTGATGCTGGGGAATGAGGTGGGCCAAGCAGACAAAATATCTGTGGGGGAACACTTGGATAAGGATGAACGTTATATCATAAGGTCAAGACGAGTAATGGAGAAGAGCAAGGAACAATCCAAGGTACAATTTCTAAATTGGAAGAGGGCTAACTACAATGTGATGTGAGGGGATTCAGCCAGGGTAGAATGGAGCCAAAGGCTGGGGCAATGGGGTAAATGGCCCAGAGGTCAGTTTTTCAGGGATGTTTGTTAATGGTTGAATGTTGGCCAGGAAACTGCTAACGTTCTGATAGCGCATTTCGTGTCTCACCCTCAGTATCACACTGTGGTATCATACTTGTGCTTAATTCCTGAAGTAGGGCTTAAACCTACAACCATCTGACTCAAAGGAGCAAGATGTCCTACCCCCTGGCGCAGAAGGATGCCCCTTTCGATGGCTGAATTGTTACTGGTCTTTGTTCAGCTCATTCAAGGCAGTTTCAAACTGGGGCCTGTGACAGGTCTGAGGTAGGCCCAATGTAAACAGCAGCGCTCAAATTGGACGTAAAGGTGGAAATTACAGAGGTACTGTCCATAACCTTCCTACTCTCCTCAGGTACAGGGTTAATGGCATTTCCTCACACCTTGCTTCCTGTAGGGACTCCATTCCACTCTCCCAGTTTCTATATCTCTGTCGCATCTGTTCTGCTGATGCACCTTCCATATCAGCGCTTCCGATTTCCCAGCCCTTTTTCTCAGCCGAGGACTACCCTTGTCACCATGATTGACAGGGCTCTCCGCCATCTTCATCCTATTTCCTGCACTTCAGCAGTCAACCCCTTCCCTCCCTTCCAGAACCACAATGGGGGACCCTCTTGCCCTCACCCTTCCACCCCAGCAGCCTCCGTATTCAATGGATCATCCTCTGTCACATCTGGCACCCCCGACGCCATGTCTCCACCAAACCCTGCCTTCCCCTCCCTGCATTCCGAAGGGTCTGTTCCCTCTACCACTCCCTGGTCCACTCCTCAATCACCCCAACATACCCTCCCCTTCCCATGACACCTTTCCATGCAAGCACAGGAGATGTAACACCTGCCCTTCACCTTCTCCCGGCTCCCTCCTCACCGCCCAAGGCCCCAAGCCCTCCTTCTGGGTGAAACAGTGATTTACATATACTTCTTTCCATTTAGCATACTGTACTCGCTGCTCACAATGTGGCATCCTCCCTGGGGAGACCAAACATAGACTCGGTGACTGCTTTGTCGAACAAATCCATTTAGTCCACAGGTGTGACCCTGAGCTTACTGCCGCCTGCCATTTGCATTCTCCACCTTGCTCCCCCACTAGCCTCCCTGTCCTCGGCCTCCTGCAGTGTTCCAGTGAAGCTCAAACGTAAGCTCGAAGAACAGCACCTCATCTTCCGATTGGGCACGATACATCCGTCCGGACTCAACGCTGAATTCAACAACTGCAGACTGTAACCTCTGCCCCCATTCTGTTTCCTTTTCCTTTGCTGGTTTCAGTTTTTCTCTTGTTTTTATTTTCAGACAGCAGCTGTTCGTTCATCATTCTGCCATTCACACGTCCTCTAGATGCACCCTTGTTTCTTACCTTGTCCCATTCGCTCTCCCTTTGCCCCATCACCCCTGTTAATCAAGTAATGTATACTTGACTGAGAACCCAGACATTCATCACTCTTGTTGAGACAGCTGCACCCCAGGGAAAACACTGCTTGATTGACAGCTCTGGCTTTTAACCCATGCAGTTAATTTCACAATGTTTATTTACACAAAGTTAAGTGGTTTCAAGGGCTTGTGGTTTCTGTTATTGATACTTTAAAGCATCTGGATGATTTTTATTGCCCTGTAATGAAATGACTTTTTTTTTAAACATAGTGTAAAGTAATGAATGAATGAATTTTTAAAAACACCTTTTTTTACACATCCTGCTGTCACTATAGGGTTCATTGGTTCTGTCTTGGATGGAGTGCTTGGGGCCTTAGGCGGTGTGGAGGAAGTTGTGGGGGGGGGGAGCAAAGGGCAAGTGTTGCATCTCCAGTGTTTCCATGGAAAGTTGTTGTGGAAAGGGGAGGGGAAGTTGGGGTGATTAAGGAGTAGACGAGGAAGTTGTAGACAGTGTATAGTGGGTCAATAGCATGGAAGTGCCATAGCTTGGCATATGGGACATGAGGGGCCATGAGGGGGGTGGGGGCATAGGGTAGCATTGAGGGCATGAGGGGCCATAGGGGATAGATGGGGGCCTGAGGTGGCATTGGGGCATGAGGGGCCATAGGGAGTGTATGGTGTGGGGGGTATGAGGTGGCATGCATGGGGCATGGGGAGGATGAGGAGGGTATAGGGGCTTGAGGGGTGAGGGCTGGAGGGGCATTCAATGTTTATTTTAACTGGGACAAAGCCTCAGCACCCAGCAGTCTGTAGCTGCCTCTGACCTCTTTTCCAGGCCAACTGACCCGAACCCATCCCGCACCCGCTCCCTGGCGATGAAGATTGGGCATTTTGGGGGGCACTCTCTCCCACGGTGGGTGGGCGAAGCTGCGAGTTTTCTTAACACCCATTGCCCTACTTGAGGATGAAGATCCAGCCCAGAAACTCTGTTTCTCTCTCCAAAGGTGCTGCCTGACCTTCCGAGTCTTTCCAGCATTTTTTGTTCTCATTTCAAATTCCCAGTATCCATAGCATTTTAATTTTATATAGAAGACGAGGAGAGGTTTGATCGAGGTGTTCAAACTCATGAGCGACAGAGTAGATCGGGAGAAACTGTTCCCATTGGTGGAAGAATCGAGAGCCAGAGGGACACACAGGTTTCAGGAGAATTGCAAAAGAACCAAAGATGACATGAGGGAAATCACTTTTCAACAGCGAATGGTTAGGATCTGGAAAGCACTGTCTGAGAGTGTGGTGGAGACAGCGTCAATCGAGTGGTTAGGATCTGGAATGCACTGTCTGAGAGTGTGGGGGAGACAGGATCAATCGAGTGGTTAGGATCTGGAATGCATTGTCTGAGAGTGTGGTGGAGACAGGGTCAATCGAGTGGTTAGGATCTGGAATGCACTGTCTGAGAGTGTGGTGGAGACAGGGTCAATCGAGTGGTTAGGATCTGGAATGCACTGTCTGAGAGTGTGATGGAGACAGGGTCAATCGAGTGGTTAGGATCTGGAATGCAATGTCTGAGAGTGTGGGGGAGACAGGGTCAATCGAGTGGTTAGGATCTGGAATGCAATATCTGAGAATGTGGGGGAGACAGGGTCAACGAGTGGTTAGGATCTGGAATGCACTGTCTGAGAGTGTGGGGGAGACAGGGTCAATCGAGTGGTTAGGATCTGGAATGCAATATCTGAGAATATGGGGGAGACAGGGTCAATCGAGTGGTTAGGATCTGGAATGCACTGTCTGAGAGTGTGGTGGAGACAGCGTCAATCGAGTGGTTAGGATCTGGAATGCAATGTCTGAGAATGTGGGGGAGACAGGGTCAATCGAGTGGTTAGGATCTGGAATGCACTGTCTGAAAGTGTGGTGGAGACAGGGTCAATCGAGTAGTTAGGATCTAGAATGCACTGTCTGAAAGTGTGGTGGAGACAGGGTCAATCGAGTAGTTAGGATCTGGAATGCAATATCTGAGAACGTGGGGGAGGCAGGGTCAATCGTGTGGTTAGGATCTGGAATGCAATATCTGAGAATGTGGTGGAGACAGAGTCAATCGTGTGGTTAGGATCTGGAATGCACTGTCTGAGAGTGTGATGGAGACAGGGTCAATCGAGTGGTTAGGATCTGGAATGCAATGTCTGAGAGTGTGGGGGAGACAGGGTCAATCGAGTGGTTAGGATCTGGAATGCAATATCTGAGAGTGTTGGGGAGACAGGGTCAATCGAGTGGTTAGGATCTGGAATGCACTGTCTGAGAGTATGGGGGAGACAGGGTCAATCGAGAGGTTAGGATCTGGAATGCAATGTCTGAGAATGTGGGGGAGACAGGGTCAATCGAATGGTTAGAATCTGGAATGCACTGTCTGAGAGTGTGGTGGAGACAGGGTCAATCGAGTGGTTAGGATCTGGAATGCAATATCTGAGAGTATGGGGGAGACAGCGTCAATCGAGTGGTTAGGATCTGGAATGCACTGTCTGAGAGTGTGGGGGAGACAGGGTCAATCGAGTGTTTAGGATCTGGAATGCAATGTCTGAGAATTTGGGGGAGACAAGGTCAATCGAGTGGTTAGGATCTGGAATGCACTGTCTGAAAGTGTGGTGGAGACAGGGTCAATCGAGTAGTTAGGATCTGGAATGCACTGTCTGAAAGTGTGGTGGAGACAGGGTCAATCGAGTAGTTAGGATCTGGAATGCACTGTCTGAGAGTGTGGGGGAGACAGGGTCAATTGAGTGGTTAGGATCTGGAATGCAATATCTGAGAGTGTGGGGGAGACAGGGCCAATCGAGTGGTTAGGATCTGGAATGCACTGTCTGAGAGTGTGGGGGAGACAAGGTCAATCGAGTGGTTGGGATCTGGAATGCACTTTCTGAGATTGTGCTGGAGACAGGGTCAATCGAGTGATTAAGGGCTGGAATGCACTGTCTGAGAGTGTGGTGGAGACAGGGTCAATCGAGTGATTAAGGGCTGGAATGCACTGTCTGAGAGTGTGGTGGAGACAGGGTCAATTCAGTGGTTAGGGTCTGGAATGGACTGTCTGAGAGTGTGGTGGAGACAGGGTCAATCGAGTGGTTAGGATCTGGAATGGACTGTCTGAGAGTGTGGTGGAGACAAGGTCAATCGAGTATTTAGGATCTGGAATTCACTGTCTGAAAGTGTGGTGGAGACAGGGTCAATCGATTGGTTAGGGTCTGGAATGCACTCTCTGAGAGTGTGGTGGAGACAGCGTCAATCGAGTGGTTAGGATCTGGAATGCACTGTCTGAGAGTGTAGTGGAGAGAGGTTCAATCGAGTGGTTAGGATCTGGAATGCACTGTCTGAGAGTGTGGTGGAGACAGGATCAATCGAGTTGTTAGGATCTGGAATGCACTGTCTGAAAGTGTGGTGGAGACAGGGTCAATCGAGTAGTTAGGATCTGGAATGCACTGTCTGAAATTGTGGTGGAGACAGGGTCAATCGAGTAGTTAGGATCTGGAATGCAATATCTGAGAACGTGGGGGAGACAGGGTCAATCGTGTGGTTAGGATCTGGAATGCACTGTCTGAGAGTGTGGGGGAGACAGGGTCAATTGAGTGGTTAGGATCTGGAATGCAATATCTGAGTATGTGGGGGAGACAGTGTCAATCGTGTGGTTAGGATCTGGAATGCACTGCCTGAGAGTGTGGGGGAGACAGGGTCAATCGAGTGGTTAGGATCTGGAATGCAATGTCTGAGAGTGTGGGGGAGACAGGGTCAATCGAGTGGTTAGGATCTGGAATGCAATATCTGAGAGTGTTGGGGAGACAGGGTCAATCGAGTGGTTAGGATCTGGAATGCACTGTCTGAGAGTATGGGGGAGACAGGGTCAATCGAGAGGTTAGGATCTGGAATGCAATGTCTGAGAATGTGGGGGAGACAGGGTCAATCGAATGGTTAGAATCTGGAATGCACTGTCTGAGAGTGTGGTGGAGACAGGGTCAATCGAGTAGTTAGGATCTGGAATGCACTGCCTGAGAGTGTGGGGGAGACAGGGTCAATCGAGTGGTTAGGATCTGGAATGCAATATCTGAGAGTATGGGGGAGACAGCGTCAATCGAGTGGTTAGGATCTGGAATGCACTGTCTGAGAGTGTGGGGGAGACAGGGTCAATCGAGTGTTTAGGATCTGGAATGCAATGTCTGAGAATTTGGGGGAGACAAGGTCAATCGAGTGGTTAGGATCTGGAATGCACTGTCTGAAAGTGTGGTGGAGACAGGGTCAATCGAGTAGTTAGGATCTGGAATGCACTGTCTGAAAGTGTGGTGGAGACAGGGTCAATCGAGTAGTTAGGATCTGGAATGCACTGTCTGAGAGTGTGGGGGAGACAGGGTCAATTGAGTGGTTAGGATCTGGAATGCAATATCTGAGAGTGTGGGGGAGACAGGGTCAATCGAGTGGTTAGGATCTGGAATGGACTGTCTGAGAGTGTGGTGGAGACAAGGTCAATCGAGTATTTAGGATCTGGAATTCACTGTCTGAAAGTGTGGTGGAGACAGGGTCAATCGATTGGTTAGGGTCTGGAATGCACTCTCTGAGAGTGTGGTGGAGACAGCGTCAATCGAGTGGTTAGGATCTGGAATGCACTGTCTGAGAGTGTAGTGGAGAGAGGTTCAATCGAGTGGTTAGGATCTGGAATGCACTGTCTGAGAGTGTGGTGGAGACAGGATCAATCGAGTTGTTAGGATCTGGAATGCACTGTCTGAAAGTGTGGTGGAGACAGGGTCAATCGAGTAGTTAGGATCTGGAATGCACTGTCTGAAATTGTGGTGGAGACAGGGTCAATCGAGTAGTTAGGATCTGGAATGCAATATCTGAGAACGTGGGGGAGACAGGGTCAATCGTGTGGTTAGGATCTGGAATGCACTGTCTGAGAGTGTGGGGGAGACAGGGTCAATTGAGTGGTTAGGATCTGGAATGCAATATCTGAGAGTGTGGGGGAGACAGCGTCAATCGAGTGGTTAGGATCTGGAATGCACTGCCTGAGAGTGTGGGGGAGACAGGGTCAATTGAGTGGTTAGGATCTGGAATGCAATATCTGAGAGTGTGGGGCAGACAGCGTCAATCGAGTGGTTAGGATCTGGAATGCACTGTCTGAGAATGTGGGGGAGACAAGGTCAATCGAGTAGTTAGGATCTGGATTGCACTGTCTGAAAGTGTGGTGGAGACAGGGTCAATCGAGTAGTTAGGATCTGGAATGCACTGTCTGAGAGTGTGGGGGAGACAGGGTCAATTGAGTGGTTAGGATCTGGAATGCAATATCTGAGAGTGTGGGGGAGACAAGGTCAATTGAGTGGTTAGGATCTGGAATGCAATATCTGAGAGTGTGGGGGAGACAGGGTCAATCGAGTGGTTAGGATCTGGAATGCACTGTCTGAGGGTGTGGAGGAGACAGAGCCAATCGAATGGTTAGGATCAGGAATGCACTTTCTGAGATTGTGCTGGAGACAGGGTCAATCGAGTGATTAGGGGCTGGAATGCACTGTCTGAGAGTATGGTGGAGACAGCGTCAATTCAGTGGTTAGGGTCTGGAATGGACTGTCTGAGAGTGTGGTGGAGACAGGGTCAATCGAGTGGTTAGGATCTGGAATGGACTGTCTGAGAGTGAGGTGGAGACAGGGTCCATTGAGTATTTAGGATCTGGAATTCACTGTCTGAGAGTGTGGTGGAGACAGGGTCAATCGAGTGGTTAGGATCTGGAATTGATTGTCTGAGAGTGTTGGGGAGACAGCGTCAATCGCGTGGTTAGGATCTGGAATGGACTGTCTGAGAGTGTGGTGGAGACAGGGTCAATCGAGTGGTTATGGTTTTGAATGGATTGTCTGAGAGTGTCGGGGAGACAGGGTCAATCGCGTGGTTAGGATCTGGAATGCACTGTCTGAGAGTGTGGGGGAGACAGGGTCAATCGCGTGGTTAGGATCTGGAATGCACTGTCTGAGAGTGATCTGGTGACAGGGTCAATCGAGTTGTTAGGATCTGGAGTGCACTGTCTGAGAGTGTGGTGGAGACAGGGTCAATCGAGTGGTTAGGATCTGGAATGCACTGCCTGAGAGTGTGGGGGAGACAGGGTCAATCGAGTGGTTATGGTCTGGAATGCACTGTCTGAGAGTGTGGGGGAGACAGCGTCAATCGAGTGGTTAGGATCTGGAATGCACTGCCTGAGAGTGTGGGGGAGACAGGGTCAATTGAGTGGTTAGGATCTGGAATGCAATATCTGAGAGTGTGGGGGAGACAGCGTCAATCGAGTGGTTAGGATCTGGAATGCACTGTCTGAGAATGTGGGGGAGACAAGGTCAATCGAGTAGTTAGGATCTGGATTGCACTGTCTGAAAGTGTGGTGGAGACAGGGTCAATCGAGTAGTTAGGATCTGGAATGCACTGTCTGAGAGTGTGGGGGAGACAGGGTCAATTGAGTGGTTAGGATCTGGAATGCAATATCTGAGAGTGTGGGGGAGACAAGGTCAATCGAGTGGTTAGGATCTGGAATGCAATATCTGAGAGTGTGGGGGAGACAGGGTCATTCGAGTGGTTATGGTCTGGAATGCACTGTCTGAGAGTGTGGGGGAGACAGCGTCAATCGAGTGGTTAGGATCTGGAATGCACTGCCTGAGAGTGTGGGGGAGACAGGGTCAATTGAGTGGTTAGGATCTGGAATGCAATATCTGAGAGTGTGGGGGAGACAGCGTCAATCGAGTGGTTAGGATCTGGAATGCACTGTCTGAGAATGTGGGGGAGACAAGGTCAATCGAGTAGTTAGGATCTGGATTGCACTGTCTGAAAGTGTGGTGGAGACAGGGTCAATCGAGTAGTTAGGATCTGGAATGCACTGTCTGAGAGTGTGGGGGAGACAGGGTCAATTGAGTGGTTAGGATCTGGAATGCAATATCTGAGAGTGTGGGGGAGACAAGGTCAATCGAGTGGTTAGGATCTGGAATGCAATATCTGAGAGTGTGGGGGAGACAGGGTCATTCGTGTGGTTAGGATCTGGAATGCACTGCCTGAGAGTGTGGGGGAGACAGGGTCAATTGAGTGGTTAGGATCTGGAATGCAATATCTGAGAGTGTGGGGGAGACAGCGTCAATCGAGTGGTTAGGATCTGGAATGCACTGTCTGAGAATGTGGGGGAGACAAGGTCAATCGAGTAGTTAGGATCTGGATTGCACTCTCTGAAAGTGTGGTGGAGACAGGGTCAATCGAGTAGTTAGGATCTGGAATGCACTGTCTGAGAGTGTGGGGGAGAGAGGTTCAATCGAGTGGTTAGGATCTGGAATGCAATGTCTGAGAGTGTGGGGGAGACAAGGTCAATTGAGTGGTTAGGATCTGGAATGCAATATCTGAGAGTGTGGGGGAGACAGGGTCAATCGAGTGGTTAGGATCTGGAATGCACTGTCTGAGGGTGTGGAGGAGACAGAGCCAATCGAATGGTTAGGATCAGGAATGCACTTTCTGAGATTGTGCTGGAGACAGGGTCAATCGAGTGATTAGGGGCTGGAATGCACTGTCTGAGAGTGTGGTGGAGACAGCGTCAATTCAGTGGTTAGGGTCTGGAATGGACTGTCTGAGAGTGTGGTGGAGACAGGGTCAATCGAGTGGTTAGGATCTGGAATGGACTGTCTGAGAGTGAGGTGGAGACAGGGTCAATTGAGTATTTAGGATCTGGAATTCACTGTCTGAGAGTGTGGTGGAGACAGGGTCAATCGAGTGGTTAGGATCTGGAATTGATTGTCTGAGAGTGTTGGGGAGACAGCGTCAATCGCGTGGTTAGGATCTGGAATGGACTGTCTGAGAGTGTGGTGGAGACAGGGTCAATCGAGTGGTTAGGGTTTTGAATGGATTGTCTGAGAGTGTCGGGGAGACAGGGTCAATCGCGTGGTTAGGATCTGGAATGCACTGTCTGAGAGTGTGGGGGAGACAGGGTCAATCGCGTGGTTAGGATCTGGAATGCACTGTCTGAGAGTGATCTGGTGACAGGGTCAATCGAGTTGTTAGGATCTGGAGTGCACTGTCTGAGAGTGTGGTGGAGACAGGGTCAATCGAGTGGTTAGGATCTGGAATGCACTGCCTGAGAGTGTGGGGGAGACAGGGTCAATCGAGTGGTTATGGTCTGGAATGCACTGTCTGAGAGTGTGGGGGAGACAGGGTCAATCGAGTGGTTAGGATCTGGAATGCACTGTCTGAGAGTGTTGGGGAGACAGGGTCAATCGAATGGTTAGGATCTGGAATGCACTGTCTGAGAGTGTGGGGGAGAGAGGGTCAATCGAGTGGTTAGGATCTGCAATGCACTGTCTGAGAGTGTGGTGGAGACAGGGTCAATCGAGTGTTTAGGATCTGGAATGCACTGTCTGTGAGTGATCTGGAGACAGGGTCAATCCAGTGGTTAGGATCTGGAATGCACTGCCTGAGAGTGTGGGGGAGACAGGCTCAATCGAGTGGTTA
Organism: Carcharodon carcharias; assembly: GCF_017639515.1. NCBI lineage: Eukaryota > Metazoa > Chordata > Chondrichthyes > Lamniformes > Lamnidae > Carcharodon > Carcharodon carcharias. The sequence continues at coordinate 11,019,550 of NC_054507.1, read as the reverse complement.
GGATCTGGAATGCACTGCCTGAGAGTGTGAGGGTGACAGGATCAATTGAGTGGTTAGGATCTGGAATGCACTGTCTGAGAGTGTGGGGGAGACAGGGTCAATCGAGTGGTTAGGATCTGGAATGCACTGCATGAGAGTGTGGTGGAGATACGGTCAATCGCGTGGTTAGGATCTGGAGTGTACTTTCTGAGAGTGTGATGGAGACAGGGTCAGTCATGGTTTTCAAAAGGGAATGGGATAAATATCTGAAGAGAAAAGGTTACAGGTCTACAGGGGAAGGGGAGGAGAGGGAAACGAACTGAATAGATTACAAAAGTAGGGAGGTCATGTTGGAGTTGTATAGACCCTTGGTGAGGCCACAGCTGGAGTACTGTGTGCAGTTCTGGTTGCCACATTATAGGAAGGATGTGATTGTACTGGAGGGGGTGCAGAGGCGATTCACCAGGACGTTGCCTGGGATGAAACATTTAAGTTATGAAGAGAGGTTGGATAGACTTGGTTTGTTTTCGTTGGAGCAGAGAAGACTGAGGGGCGACCTGATCGAGGTGTACAAGATTATGAGGGGCATGGACAGGGTGGATAGGGAGCAGCTGTTCCCCTTAGTTGAAGGGTCAGTCACGAGGGGACATAAGTTCAAGGTGAGGGGCAGGAGGTTTAGGGGGGGATGTGAGGAAAAACTTTTTTACCCAGAGGGTGGTGACGGTCTGGAATGTGCTGCCTGGGAGGGTGGTGGAGGTGGGTTGCCTCACATCCTTTAAAAAGTACCTGGATGAGCACTTGGCACATCATAACATTCAAGGCTATGGGCCAAGTGCTGGTAAATGGGATTAGGAAGGTAGGTCAGGTGTTTCCCATGTGTCGGTGCAGACTCGATGGGCCGAAGGGCCTCTTCTGCACTGTGATTCTGTGATTTGATCTCACAGAGAGCCAGCATGGACATGATGGGCCAAATGGCCCCTCTCTGGGCTGTACCTTTTCTATGATTCACCTCCTGGGGTATCCAGAACGAGACCTGCCTGCATCCCAAAGGAGGCTGCCATAGGTGGTGTGTAATCTGCTGCTGCTTGCTGTCCTCATCAGGATACAGGGGAGTGTGAAGTCAGGGTAGCAGGTTAAGGACCCACTATATCTGTATACAATTACCATTAACCTGCTGGGCTCAGTAATCTCTGCATGTCTGATCACCTCATTCATGTTTGAAGCAGTCAAGAAAATCTATAGAGATAATCAGAAAGGAGATTTAACAATTGACTTCATCCTCTTCCCAGCAACAATGTGATAAAGCCAGTCTGCTCACAACCTTGGTGTCACGTTTGATTCTGAGCTCAGCTTCTGACCACATTATCGAAACTGCCGATTCCCACCTCCGTAATATTGCTCAACTTCACCCCTGTCTCAACTGATCTGCTGCTGAAACCCTCATCCATGCCTTTGTTACCTCTAGACTTGACTATTCCAACCCAATCCTGGATGCTCTCCCACATTCTACCCTCTAGAAACTTGAGATCATCCAAAACTCTGCTGCCTGTGTCCTAACTCACACCAAGTCCCTTTCCCCTATCACCCCTGTGCTCACTGACCTACATTGGCTCCTGGCCAAGCAACATCTTGATTTTAAAATTCTCCTCCTTGTTTTCAAATCCCTCCATGACCTCACCCCTCCCTATCTCTGTAATCTCTAGCTCCACACCCCTCCGAGATCTCTGCGTTCATCTCATTCTGGCCTCTTGTGCATTCCTGATTCTAATCGCTCCACCATTGGCGGCCATGCCTTCAGCTGCCTGGGCCCCAAGCTCTGGAATTCCGTCCTTATCCCACTCCGCCTCTCTACCTCACTTTCCTCCTTTAAAACCCTCCTTAAAACCGACCTCTTTGACCAAGCGTTTGGTCACCTGACCTAATATCGCCATATGCGGATCGGTGTTATATTTTGTTTTATAACCGCTCCTGTGAAGCGCCTTGGGATGTTTCATTACATTAAAGGCGCTATATAAATGTAAGTTGTGATTGCTCTTGTTGCTGTAATGGTTGGAATTAAAGCGCCGTGTTGAGGATTGGTGCTTTGGAATCTGCTGTTTAGGAGGGAGTGTTGCTCAGGCAGATGAACAGATGCCCGCTTCCAGCTCCGTGCTGGAGGGCTGGGTGCTCATGTCTTTGCTTTTAACGCACAGGGGGGGCTTTTCCCTCCATTGGGGTAGGCTCGGTGGGGGTGGGCAGGAGCGTTCAGGAAGCTGACCCCCGCCCGCGATCGGGATTGGACCGTGATTCCACGCTGGCCGGCCAATCAGGGCCTGCCCGGCGTGAAAGGCAGGTGGCAGCGCTGCCCGTGTGGGGGGTGGGGAATGGCGTGCGGGGAACTTTGCGCATGCGCGCTGGAGAATCTCCCTGAGCCGCGGATCTGCATCAGGGAGATGAACAGCTTCAAACATTAAAAATAAAGTTTAAGTTGTTCCAAAAACATGACCCCACGTGTTTCTCTGTCACACGAGCAGGGACCATAAGACCATAGGACATAGAAGCAGAAATTAGGCCATTCGGCCGATCGAGTCTGCTCTGCCATTCAATCATGGCTGATAAGTTTCTCAACCCCATTCTCCCGCCTTCTCCCCGTAACCTTTGATCCCCTTACCAATCAAGAACCTATCTATCTCGGTCTTAAATACACTCAATGACCTGGCCTCCACAGCCTTCTGTGGCAATGAATTCCATAGATTCACCACTCTCTGGCTAAAGAAGTTTCTCCTCATCTCTGTTCTAAAAGGTCTTCCCTTTACTCTGAGGCTGTGCCCTCGGGTCCTAGTCTCTCCTACTAATGGAAACATCTTCCCCACGTCCACTCTATCCAGGCCTTTCAGTATTCTGTAAGTTTCAATCAGATCCCCCCTCATCCTTCTAAACTCCATCGAGTATAGACCCAGAGTCCTCAAACGTTCCTCATATGTTAATCCTTTCATTCCAGGGATCGTTCTCGTGAACCTCCTCTGGACCCTCTCCAGGGCCAGCACATGTTATGTGTTATTAACATGTAACTGACATGTTCTTAATGAAAAGTTAAGATTTTTATTCACTGCTGGAAACCTCACCCCTAAAAAATACAAAGGCCGCTTTGGACGGGCAGTGAATGATTTCTTTCCATTACCTTCTTAATGGCCTTAATAGGCCTTTTAGTTGTCGGTGGGCGCGCTGCCAACCGAAATATCACGCGATGATGCCAGGACATTCGCCCGATGTCATCGTGTGTCATTTTACGCTCGTTCGGGTGGGGCATGTGCCCGCTCGCCAAGCGGGCTAAAAGCCATCGCGGCTAAAGGGTTACCAACTGCACCACCCCTCCCTCCCCCACTGGGGTCTCTAGGGATTGACGCTTAATCCCCAGGACGTTGTTGCAAGCAACGAAAGATCATAGGGAGGGATTAAAAAAATGTCTCCTGCTTTTCACTGATGTTCCTTGGTAAAAATAAATTGCCTGTTTGACTGGACGGAGAGGTGGGAGGACAGAGCAAGGAGTGCGTCCAAGCAGAGCGGGCACTGTTAACCTGATTGACGCCGCCAGTCCCTGAAGCCATGCCAAGTGAAGCGGGAGGGTGGGTTGCTGGGCAGGGCCTGTGGCAAAGCAGTCAGCCCTCCAGGAGGAGGGGCACCGGTTTCGGTTCAAAAATGAGACAAGAGCTGGAGTCAATCGGCCGTTTAACCTTATAGCGTGTCCCAGCGGGTAGGTCACTTTAATTGAAGGAGTGACCAATTTACACAAGGCTGTGTTTAGGTACCCTCATGCTCAGCTCCATAATTACACACACGCCTGACAGGTCTGCTATGCTCTAGGGTAGGTTTTAGAGATGAATAGCTCAGTGAGGGAGGGGTGCATATGCCTGAGAGGCCAGAGGTTAATAAGTTATCAGCAGGACTTTGTTACATTGTACTCTGTCTAATGATATGATGTCAAGGTGCTATTATGACCAGCCTGTCTCCAGCCTGATTCATGGAGGTTGCTTCCCTGACTTGAAAGGGTTAGGGTGGGTCTAAGGGGATAATCATGGCAGTGCCAGTCAAATCTTCTATTTGATGTCTCTGTGCATTGCGCTAATTATCCTTGTGTCACACAGGCAGTTACCTCAAAAGGGTTTCCAATCGCTTTCATCGTTTATAACCGTAAACTCCTCCCGCCTGCCCCTTTAGCACGGAGTGGACTTTGCCTCGTGAAACAACGGGGGCGATCTCGGCCTACTGAAGGAGTGCTGCACTGTCGCAGGCGTTGACTTGCGTGAGGCGCGGAACCCACTCTCGCTGGCTCCCTGGTCGACAGTTACCCCTCAAACCGATCTCGCAAAACAGATTCTCTGGCCATTAATGCACCGCTGTTTGTGGGATCTTGCTGTGCGCAAATCGGCTGCTGTGTTTCCTACAGTACAACACTGACTACACTTTTAAAAGTACTCAGTTGGCTATAAAGTGCTTTGGGATGTCCTGAGGCGATGAAAGGCACTATAGAAATGCAAGCATTCCTTTCTTTTATAAGATAGAGTGTCTCCTGTCCTGGGGATGAGCTGGACACTGTCTACAGGGAAACTGTCTATTTTCCCTCACTGTTACTGGGAGACAAGAGCAGCAGGGAGGTCACCTAACTGAGCGTCCTCTGACTGACCATTTCTTCATAGGAGAGTGTCAGAAATTCGTGTGCACTTTGTGGCCTGCTTGCTCATGTCCGCTTCCAGTGGCTGAGACCCCTGACCTCTCAGCAGGACATTTGACTTTATTAGGCATCACCGTCAGGGATGACTGGGGAGTGGCCAGGAAGGCAATCCCTATTCCAGAGGCACTGAGGCCCAGTGTACTACTCATTGCCCACTCAAGCAGTGATAGAGACAGGGCAGAATGAAGGGCAGGAAGACTCAACAATGGGCAGCAAAGTGCAGACAATCTCCGCTAGCCAGATCTCACGGAGTCTGAATTTCCAAAGTTCCACTCACGTCCCTTCCAGTTCTCCAGCTGTTAGTTTTAATTGCCAAGGCCCACGGGTTGGGGTGCCGCCCCACACGGCTGATCTGCCCTCTCGGCCCACGCCCAGGAGGCCAACTTTACACCATTCCCCTCAGGTCAGCCGGGGTCCCAGCCGCCACTCCTGCTGGCTCAGGTTGGTCAAGCAAGACCTTGCCCTGGGAGGAGAGGGCGGGGAAGGGGTGCGGCTTGTTGCTCAGCGCTGCCAAACGCTGGGCCAGCTGCTCATCTCGTTTGTGGCGGCTTCTGGGATCTTGCTGTGCACGGCGCTTGGTGGCAGCGCGTGCCGAGGAGCGACACGACAGAGGGCAGCCCTTTGCACGTCGAGTGCTGCGTGAGATTGGATGGGGTGCTCCGGCGTCCCCTCCCCCCACCATCGTAGCGGGACCCGCCGTGGGCGATTCGGAGGTCCAGCCAAATGTCCGTCGAATTTCGGTGGGACCGGGTGGTCCCGGCGATGGTGGGGGGAGGGGGCCGAAAATCCCGTCCTCACAGCCTCCACATTCGGGCGGGTGTTGGGCCGGAGCAGCCTTACATCATAGCAACGGGTCACTCAGAGCGGGAACAAATCTCGGATTCCGGAAAATGATGGCCTAAGTTTCCTGACCCTTAAATCCCACCATCTTTTGCTGGGGCTTTTCTGCCCTTGGCCTTTGGCCTTTCCAAACACAGCGAACGGATAATTATCACAATCGCTGCTCAGGCCAATGGCAGTGGGTAACTTGCTGCATTCTTCACGCCCATGACACTTTGAGCTGAAGGATCATGGGATTGGAAGTGCGCTCTTTGTTCCAAAGGAAGCTGGGTACTTTAGGATCTCACCGCATAAGGAAACTGCTAGGCAAAACCTAAATTACTAAACCTAAATTGTTCCAATTTTAACAAGGGTATGAATTCAGACCTCAGCAACGCTTCCTGGACACCATGACGCAACAGTGTGTTTGTCACCATACCCAAATATCGAGAGAGTGCCTTGAGGCATGGGTGTGAGAGAGAGGGGGTAGAGTTTACAGCTTGCCCTTCTTAGCATCAAGTGCTTCTAACAGCTCCGTGTTAGCTGTAATTCAGCCTGTGGGTCCTGCCTGTTAGCATGGAGGCACTAATAGCCTGGACAGTGACAGATAGTGACCAGGAGGCTGTCTCTTTATATTAAGGTACCCTGTTTGCTTGAGCAAGTTACTGTTTATACATATTTCACTGCAAGGAGGATGTGTGTGTAAGAGTGACCGCAATGGGCTTTTTTTATTCATTCATGGGATGTGGGCGTCGCTGGCTAGGCCAGCATTTATTGCCCATCCCTAATTGCCCCTTGAGAAGGTGGTGGTGAGCTGCCTTCTTGAACCGCTGCAGTCCATGTGGTGTAGATACACCCACAGTGCTGTTAGGGAGGGAGTTCCAGGATTTTGACCCAGTGACACTAAAGTGAATGCAGTCAATATCAGGGAATCACAAAATACTCCCCGAGTGGAATCCCTATTGTAAAGTAGGGAACACAGCAGCCAATTAGCACACAGCAAGCTCCTATGAACAGGAATAAAAAAATGCACAAGTAACCTGTTTTAGGTGTTGGCTGAGAGTGAAATCAAACCAGTGGAATCCAGGATTGAACCAGTATGATCCAGAATCGAACCAGTACGATCCAGAATCAAACCAGTACGATCCGGAATCGAACCAGTATGATCCAGAATTGAACCAGTATGACCCAGAATCAACCAGCGCGATCCAAAATCAACCCAGTACAATCCAGAATCAAACCAGCAATGAATCAGAATCAAACCAACACTGATCCAGAATCAAACTCACACTGATCCAAAATCAAACAGGCATTAATCCAGAATAAAACTCACACTGATCCAGAATCAAATGGGCACTAATCCAGAATAAAACTCACACTGATGCAGAATCAAACGGGAACTAATCCAGAATCAAACTCACACTGATGCAGAATCAAATGGGAACTAATCCAGAATCAAACTCACATTGATCCAGAATTAAACTGACACTAATCTAGAATTAAACTGGCACTGATCCAGAATAAAACCAGTACTGATTCAGAATCAAACTCACACTGATCCAAAATCAAACAGGCATTAATCCAGAATAAAACTCACACTGATCCAGAATCAAATGGGCACTAATCCAGAATAAAACTCACACTGATGCAGAATCAAACGGGAACTAATCCAGAATCAAACTCACACTGATGCAGAATCAAATGGGAACTAATCCAGAATCAAACTCACATTGATCCAGAATTAAACTGACACTAATCTAGAATTAAACTGGCACTGATCCAGAATAAAACCAGTACTGATTCAGAATCAAACTCACACTGATCCAGAATCAAACTCACACTGATCCAGAATCAAACCGGCACAGTTTGTGCGTCAGAATTGACCTTAAGTGGCAATGTTCTTATTGACTCTGCTTTGGGAGAATTGTTGAACATTTTCTAATCAAATTTGATACAGATGTCATGCGACAGAGTTAGCTATAACACAAGCCCATTGTTAGCTCTCTGTGCTGCCTGCTGAGTGCAGACTGCTGGGAGGTGCTTCTGTTGACTGTCCTCAAGTGTTCCTTCCTCCAGAGATTAATTCACAAAATGGTTGAATTCAAACATTTCCAGAGTTTTGTGTGCGCTTCCTGCAAATAATTCCATAATCACTCCTAAATTAGCTCTACTGTACATTCCACTGTCACTCAACAAGACTGGTTACTAATGAGAGTTATACTGTTAGCTCAGCTGGTGAGGGTATTGAGTGACACAGACCCCTAAGTTCCACCCTGAGTCCAACTGCACCTGAGTGAGGGCTAGTGGTAGGAGTGCTACAATTGGTCTTCACACCTGTCGGGTAAGGAAAACAAAAATCACCCAAGATTTTTACCCGTGCATGTATGAGATATCAGGACAGGGCATCTCCTGAGAGATGCCCATGTCTTAGTATTGTGCTAGCACTGGCTTTTGTAATATAGATTAAAAACTTGGACTTGGGTGTGTAGGGCAAAGTTTTAAAACCTGCAGTTGACACAAAAGTTGAAGTGCTGTGAACTGTGAGTAGGATAACGATAGACTTCAAGAGGACCCAGACAGGCTGGTGGAATGGGTGGACAAGTAGTGCTGGGTGTTTAAATGGTGGGCATTAACTGGGGTATCAACTGCTCTCATATATATAGGAGCAGACTGAAACTGTGGCAAATGGATCTACAATCTGTAATGTGTTTCTCTATAAATAATTTTCCAGTTATATCCTTTAGTGCCTGACTATCTGAATTGTAACCTCTGGTGGATGAAATTTAACACAGAGAAGCGTGAAGTGATTCATTTTAGTAGGAAGAACGCAGAGACACAATATAAAATAAAGGGTACAATTCTAAAGGGGGTGTAGGGGCAGAGTATGTATGCATAAATCATTAAAGGTGGCAGGACAGGTTGAGAGAGTGGTTAATAAAGCATCCAGCATCTTGGGCTTTATCAATAGAGGAATTGAGTAAAAAAGCAAGGAGGTTATGTTAAACCTGTATAAAACACTGGTTCAGCCTCAATGGGGCATTGTGTCCAGTTCTTTAGGAAGGATGTGAAGGCTTTAGTGAGGGTGCAGAAAAGATTCACGAGAATGGTTCCAGGGATGAGGAACTTCAGTTATAAAGATAGATTGGAGGAGCTGGGACTGTTCTCCTTGGAGAAGAGAAGGTTGAGAGGAGATTTGATAGAGGCGTTCAAAATCATGAGGGGTCTGGACAGAGTAGACAGGGAGAAATTGTTCCCATTGGTGGAAAGATCGAGAACCAGAGGGGCACAGGTTTAAGGTGATTGGCAAAAGGAACAAAGGCAACATGAGGAAACCTGTTTTACATAGTGAGTGATCCAGATTCGGAATGCACTCCCTGAGAACATGGTGGAGGCAAATTCAATACTTACATTGTGTTCTGGACAGGAGGGGGGCCAGTTCAGACAGCATTGTTTTCCTCTTACCACCTGTCAGTAAACAGGGGGTGAATTATTTGTATTTAAGAATAAGCAGGGGTGCATTTCCCAACCCCTTGGTTTTTGTGTTATCCACTTTCACCAATAATTCCACAGCAAACTCGAGTTAGAATGAGCTTAGCAGGCTAGTTTATGTTTACACATTCAAAACTGCAAAACCAGTAATGTCCCACTCCGCAATTACACAGCAAAGGGGGGGTGGGGAGATAGAGAAAAGGAGGCTTTACAGTACAAGGACCACAGAGAAAACGAATATTGGTTCACGTGAGTTCCAGAGTCCCAAAGTCAGAGGCCAATGTGAAAGCCTTTCATGTAGACCTTCGATGGTCAGCTGGTTGGAGACCGGTGTTTTAAGATTGGTTTTGTCAGGTGGTGTTGGTGTTGCAAGATGAAGTGGGCACGCAAGGATTGAGTGAGCTCTGTAAGCAATGATACGAAATCTCCCAGCACCCTGTGGGGACAGGCTCCGACTCCCGCCTCCCTGAACGTGGCTCTGGAAAAGTGAGCAAGGGTTGGGGTTTGGTTCCTTATTGGGGATGTGAGGGTGTGTGTGTGTGTGTGAGAGAGAGAGTTAGTGGTGTTGTCCCTTGAGGAGTGAGGTCCCGATGGGTCTGTGAGTGTGGGAGCTGTTAAGAGTAACTTACCCTGGCGCAGCGGAGTAGATCACTCATCCTCTTGCGGCACTGGGTGGCTGTCCTCTTTTGCAAGGCTGACCACTGCTGGCACCACCCCCTCCCCCATGCTGGCGTGGTGACCTTGCTTGCTGGTCTTCACCCAGCGCGGGCGTAGAGGGCATCGTGGCGGACCTCCACGGCATCCGAAAGGCGCTCGGAGGACACGTCACTAAAGTTGCCGGTGGGGGGGACAGTTTTCTTGTCTTTCGGGGCCATGTCTTCTGCGCAGCAGTCCTGGGCTGGAAGCACTGAGAGGGGTGTGCGCGGCCACACTTTAAATATGGAGTGAGGAAGCGGCGGGTTAAAGCGTGGTGGGTGAATGATATGCTGCCCGCCATCGAAGTGGCGTGTTTCCCGGGAATGCATTATTAATGAGGCGGGTTTGGGATGATACAGTGTGAAAAGCTACCATTGCAGCCAGCGGGTAAAGCATCACCCGCTACCGCACTTAGCGCAAATCTGGGGCGATTCCGCCCATTGTATCCTGGTCCCCTGAGGGAAGGGCACTTCCTGGGCACCTCCTGCAGCAAGGCGGTTAGTGCCACCTGGAGAACCCACAGGGCACTGCTCCCTGATGCGCCATTCTTATCAGCCCTACATGGTGTCTTAACTTCCCTTTCACCCGCTACCAGCCACCCGCTGTAGTCAGGATGCAGCTCCCCCTTTAAGAAGCGGCGGGCTGGCGTTAAGCGGTGCCGGCCTAGCACGCTCCGGGCCCGCTTGCTGAGGCGTGCGGCCACTCAGCAGCAGTTCGGCTGCGGCGGGCATCGCAAAAGCCCGGCATCTGTGCGATGCCTGCATCACTGCGAGTGGGGGGAGGGGGCAAACGGCCAATTGTGATCTCCACGCCCATTGTTTGGGCTATCCAACTGTCCCTAATGAAGTCCACTTACTCAATCTGTCCAGCCTACGTACACAAGGTGCATGGAGGGGGGTGGGGGGTGGAAACAGTGCAGTCAATGAAGCGTGGGGAGCGGTTTCGCTGAGATTTCAGCGAGCCGCAACAAAATGAGAGAAAAAAATAAACATATACTTTGAATTGAAAGCAATGCAAGCACTCCAGTGAATGTTGTGTGCGTGTGCAGTGATATACTCCATTCCAAACTGGTGGCAGCCATTGATTTATTTAAGGGCACAGGAGATTTGGACAAACTTAATGTTTTAATGGTGAGCGATGCCTGAATGATGAAGTGAGTGGGAGGTAAAAGCTTTCCCCTAAAGGGCTGTCACAGGCTGGGTACAAGGAGGGAGGGGCCCCTTTAATTGCCAGTGGCACCCCCAGAAGGGAGCTTTCACTCAGTGGGCAAGGACTTTTACTGAGGCACAACTAGGGTGGGTTCTTGGGGGGAACCTCCTGCATGGGGAAGGCACAGCCCAGAGAGCAGCTAGCATGCGCGTTGGGAGAAAATCACTGGGAACTGGAGGTGGAGTGGATGCCTACGAGGTCTTGTTTCTTTTCAGCTCGTAAGCAGGAAGTCTAACAGGAAATTTAACAAAAATGCTGCACTCTCTAGGGGCCTCGAGTAAATGCAAACATTTCCTTGTGTTTGACTGTTGTGGCAGACATCAGCAGAGGGAGAAGGAAGGAAGGAATGTGCTCTGCGTGCTTCATAAAAGGACTTTATCCGTGGGTCACCTTTACTTGCAGGAGGTGCCAGAACACAGAGAGCAACGGGCATTGATCAAGCCATTGGCAGTTTAAAGTTCTTGGGGGGGGGGTTGGCCAATGATATGTGCCGTGCTGAAAGCTGTCGGGCAGAGCTGTGCGGTAAAGGCATGTGGGTCCTGGGGGTGGGGGGCGGATTAGCAGCGGGGTTACATGTGCAGTGTCACTGGGGAGATGAGATCTCCGAGCTTCTGGTGATGTGTGGCAGTTCCTGGAGCTCTCCCAGCTCCGATACTTGACAAGGAGGCAAGCTGCAGTTTGTTTGCCCAAATGGGAATAGCACAAAGCCAAGAGGCAAAAAAACCAATACTACTAAAACGACAACTTGGCAAAACAAAGCTCCGCAGGATGGGGAGGGAAAAAAAATGCTTTGTACCACTGACGCAACATGTTCACGTTCACAGGGATATGACAGTACAGGAAATAGGGGCATGGAGACTTGTAATAAAAGCAAAACACTGCTGGTGCTGGAAATCTGAAATAAAAACAGAAAATGCTGAAAATTACTCAGCAGGTCTGGCAGAATGTGTAAAGAGAGAAACAGAGTTAACATTTCCAGTCCAGTATGACTCTTCTTCAGAGCTGGAGGTAGAAATGTGACTTGAAATGTTAACTCTGTTCCTGTCTAATTTCTACTTCTCTTCAGCTTTGTAGAAGGGTCATAGGAACTTGAAACGTTAACTCTGTTTCCCTCTCCACAGATGCTGCCAGACCTGCTGAGCTTTTCCAGCATTTTCTGCTTTTGTTTGGAGGCCTGTAATCCCCCTTTCTCAGGTGCACTTTGCATGGGCTGTGGGATGGGTGCAGGAAGTTGCCTGTTCTTTGCCCTGAGACAGGAGGAATCTTCAGTGAATTATAACGGCATCACTCGGATAACCAACTGCAGGATAAAGGACGAAATTCAAAGATTGAATGACGAGTGTCTGAGCCATTTCTGCACTGATCCTCTTAGCGTCTTTTATAATTTTCTTGCCACTGTTTAATTTTACTAATTTCCCTCTTCTTTTGTCCCTCCTGCACTATTCAAACCACAGATGGCTCCTTCAGCAGGTACATGGGAGGTTTTCAGAGGAGGAAGAGTTCAACCAGCAGGACGATGCCAGGCAAACAAGGTGGCACCAGAAATACTCGGTGCCCATCTTCCAGGTGCCCCACTCCAGCATCTGCAGACAGCGCTACAAGTACAGCACATAGGTGGACAGTGGGCTGCAATTCTCAACTGCTAGCTCAGAGAGATGTGAAGACCTATCCAACTGCATTTCAAACAATGGAAAAGATCATGATCAACTCAAAATTAGCCATGAAGACAAAGCTGAGAATCCTGGAATGCTACATCACACATACTTTGACAGATGGAAGCGAGCGTTGGACGACCAGTGAAGCAATACAGAAAAGAATTGAAGCTGCAGAATTGTGGTTTTTGAGGCAAATAATGACAGCATCTTGGACAAGTCACACTACTGATGAAGAGGTGCTAGTAAAACTTGAGACCAAAAGAATTCTGCTGACCAAGATCAGGAAGCCACAGCTGGAATTTCTCAGGCACGCAATTAGAAATCATGATTTAGAAAGTCTGATACTGACAGGAAAGAACCAAAGGTAAAAGAGATGGATGTAGACAAAGAATGGTCTTTCTAAAGACCCTCACAAACTAGATGAATGCACCATCAATGAAAATGATCGAGGCCCCTAGAGCAAGATTAACATGGAGGCCTGTGGTTGCCAGTGCCCTCTTAGGGCTTGGTACTTGAAGAGAGAAAGACAGTATAGCGGTTATATGTCATGACTATGGATCTTATCCCCGAATTACCTACAGACATATTGAGTTTTTAAGTAAGATGCTTTTTTTTTTAAAAAGGACTTACAAACGAAAGCTGGCTGAGACTGTACAGTAACCACTTGCTGGAAAACTTCTATGTGGATTACACTTGACCAACTAGTCCAGAGAGAGAATGGAATGTCGCACCTAAAAAGGTTTCAAGGCCTACCTCGGACAGAGGCGCTGCAAAGGAAGGGGTGCAACCCAAAAACTGAATTGTAATCTCCTGCGGAGATAATGAAGGCTGATTATCATCTCAGCAGAAACCATCTCCTATTGAGTTATATCCCAGACTGTGGACATGATCTGAGTTGAAAGAAAGCAGTTTCTGGGTAAAAGACATGCTTGTTCTTTCCCTTCCAGGAATACACAAGAAATGGGGTTAAAAAGCTAACTGCAGCTCTGGCCTCTGTGTACAGTGAAGGTCACAGCTGAAGAACATTAACGTTTGGAGGTAAAAAAGTATCTCTCTCTGATTGCTGGAGGCAAGTGACAAGTCAGCAAAGCCGCAGTCGAAAAGGAAACAGGACAACTCCTTTCAGCTAACCTGCAGGACCAAGAATCTCCAAACCAACAGCTCAACTTCCAAAGTCAGCTCTACTGGAATCACCCAACTTAACGGCCGCAACATTTCACCATCTACTCCTTAAGGGCAAGCCAAAGACTGACTCGTATTTCTTTTTAAACTTTTGTTTCTGGACTCACTTCTCATTTCTAATCTCTGTGTATGTGTGTTGCATTTTATTATTTTTTCTGGTGCTTTAATGGCTTATAAACACACTCTTTCTCTGATTCAAGACAGCCTTGTTAAATTGGCTCCTTTTAAAACATAACTATATTTGGGCTAGGAAAAGGTGCACATGAGGGAAGGGATCCTTCCTTGCAACCAACCAAGGGAGTTGAATAACGAAGGGGAGCCAGTTTATCCTTCCTCACCCTGGAGCATGACAATTTGGGGAGACCTTGCCCAGGGACCAGTCGTAACATATGCTACTGGACCAGTATTCCCGAGACCTGGGCTAATGCTGTGAAGATGTGAGTTCAAATCTCACCATGACTGCTGGGGAAATGAAATCCAATTAATTAAATAAATCCAGAATAAAAAAACTTGTATCAGTAATGATGGCCATAAAACCGTTGGATTGTAGTAAAAGGCCAACTGGTTCATTAATGCCCTTTAGGGAAGGAAATCTACCACCCTTACCCAGTCTGGCCTACATGTGATTCCAGACCCACAGCAATGTGGGTGACTCTGAAATGGCCGAACAAGCCGCTCAGTTCTATAGGGATGGATAATGAATGCTGGCCTTGCCAGCAACATCCACGTCAGGCCACTGAATAAAAAAAGGATGTTATATGTCATGATAATGAAGGAAAAACCAAATTGTGTCTGGAAATATTAGGCTTTAAAAATAAGACTTGAGGTTATTAAAATGGACACAAGCCACTGGCTGGATTGCTGCACAGTGATACCCTAAGAGATATTGGAACCCCACCCTGTTGCCAGGCAAGGTACTTCTAAAGACATCCAGAAACTAATTGCTCCTTCCAGTAGAGACAATGGGACATAATGGGAGATTAGCATCATCTCAACAAGAAATCCTGTGAGCAACGTCCAGATGGATTTGTGAATTCTCTTCCCACTTGGAATATACAAAGAAGGGGTTAAAAGGGGACTTAAAAGCTGCCTCGGGGTCTGATTGTTGGTGGGTGCTCTGAGGGAGAGCAAGCGCTGGAAGTTTTACTCGCAAGTAACAGCCATAAACAGTGCCCCTGCAAATGGCCATTTTGCCAGGTATCCCGATCTCTCTCCCTCTCTACCACATCCAACACTACTGGAGCCTCAAAACCGACTATTCATCTACTGCATTCAACTCCACTGGAACCCAGAATCCGACTCTTCGTCTACTGGAATCTTGAATTGTAACGGCCACAATGCTCAATCACCTACACCCCACGAGCCAAGAACTGTTCTGTACACCTTTATAAAAAAATATATATATATATATCCCGTATGACTGTATATGCATCTGTTTTCTCCTTTCTTGCTTTTAGCAGGTAATAAACTTACTCTGACCATTAACTCAAGAAAGTCTGGTCAAACTGGCTCCTCCAAAACCAGAACGATTGGGCCTGGGAAAAGGTGTCTTCAAAAGAGATCCTCTTTATATTAAACAAAAACAGAATTACCTGGAAAAACTCAGCAGGTCTGGCAGCATCGGCGGAGAAGAAAAGAGTTGACGTTTCGAGTCCTCATGACCCGGGTCATGAGGACTCGAAACGTCAACTCTTTTCTTCTCCGCCGATGCTGCCAGACCTGCTGAGTTTTTCCAGGTAATTCTGTTTTTGTTTCGGATTTCCAGCATCCGCAGTTTTTTTGTTTTTATCTCTTTATATTAAATCTTGTTGTGACCAACAGAGGAGGGAGGAGAGTGGGTGGGGGGGGAAGCTGAATAAAGACAGGGAGCCAGTTCATCCCTCCTCACCCGGGACATAACAAATTGGCCAGACGGTGACCAATTGAGGGGGGTCTCGCCTGGAGCAACAACTTTGGGGAACCTCGCCTGGGGCTGGGTCATAACAAATGCTAAGATAAAAGCGAAAAACTGCGGATGTTTGAAATCTAGAACAAAAACAAAGATACCCGGAAAAACTCAGCAGGTCTGACAGCATCTGCGGAGAGGGATATGGTTGACGTTTCGAGTCTGTATGACTCTTCATCAGAACTAAGACATATAGAAATGAGATGAAATATAAGCTGGTAGAGGGGGGTGGGACAGGTAGAGATTGATAGGGGGCCAGTGATAGGTGGAGGCAAAGAAGAGATTACCAAAGATGTCATAGACGAAAGGACAAAGGGGTGTTGACAGTGGTGATATTATCTAAGGATGTGCTAATGGGGACATTAAGGGAAGCAATCTAGTGGCAGATGGCCCTAGTGGGGGTGGGGTGGGGGGAAGGGATCAAAATGGAGTAAAAAAGGTGGAGATTAAATACTAACAAGGTACTACATAAGAGGCATGCCAGGGTGCCACCGTGCTGACCAAGGTGGCATTGCTGCCCCCCCCGAATCTCCTCCCATCTTTCCTCATCTAAATCTATCAAAGTAACCCTCTATTCCCCTTCTCCCTCATGTGTTACTCTAACTCCCCCTTAAATACATCGACGCTATTTGTAGCAGAAAGGGTTAATAATGGGTGGGACACATGGGGCAGGATTTTCAGGCCATAGGGCAGGCATGGCGGGATTGTGGGCATGGGAGCAGCCGGGAAAGGATCGGCCTCCCGCGATCGGGCCCCTTGGCGCTGCCGGGGGTGGGGGCGGGCGCAAAAAGTCAGTGCGGGCACGGGGGGGGAGTGCGCACTGGAAGATCCCTGAAGGCAAGGAGCTGCCTCAGAGAGCTGCAGGATTGTAAAAGCAAAAATAAGGACTTAGAAAATGTGAAAAAAGAAATGCCCCCACATAGGACTCACTCACATGAAAATAGACGTCATAAAACTTAGGTCAAAGTATTTTTTTTCAAATGAACGTCGGGAAGCTCATCCCACCCATCGGCCGCCTGGCCTATTTACTCACCCGCTAACCGTGAGGTTGGGCACGCAGTGCAAAATAGCTTAAAATTAATTGATTAAGGGCCTTAATAGGCCTCTTAGTTACCGGCGGGCGCGCTGCCAACTCTCGTGCGCGCCCGCTGACCGAAATATCGCACAATGATGTTGGGGGCGCTCGCCCAATGTTATCGCGTGATATTTTGCACCCGATTGGGTTGGGCGCGTGCCCGCCGACGGGTTGTAAAATACCACCCGTGATGATGTTGCACTGGCATTGGGCAGTCGTGTGCTAGGTACTTTAAGGAGCAGACGGGCAGCCCTGAGGGGAGCTGTATTGAGGTTGGGACATGTGGTGGGGGCCAATTTGGCTCCACCTGGAATGCCCTGTGCCTTCTTCTCCCTTGTTGCTGAATGACCTCTGCTCTACTCTTTCCTTCCTGTAGCCACAGCTTGGATTAATCTTCAGAAACCCTCTGTTGCACCTTCACTGGACTGGGTGGGACGGGGTCCTCAAACTCCTGGTGACCTTGCACGTTCCTTAGTCCGGTTCACTCTTCCACAGAGATCTACGCAGCTCTACTCAGACCTTGTACAGGGGCTTTGCCTTCACCCTTTCCACGCTCCTCCAGTGATGAACCAGATCCAATGGAATGCTGCAGCAGCTGATATATTGGACCTGCTGGTGTAGAAGATCTGCTGGCCTCCTGGATCCACTGACATACTGGATCTGCTGATGTACCAGATCCACTGGTTTCCAGGATCTGCCAGTCCACTCATGAACTGGGTAAGCTGATACACTTGGTCTGGCGCGACACCAGATTTTCTGGGATATAGGGCCAAATTTTGCGTCCTGTGGGCATGAGTGCCCCCCACCAGACTGGGCGCACTCATATGATATTTCTCTCAGTGGGCACGCATAGCAGTCAAAAGCGTGCGTGCCAATGAATGAGTGGGCAATTAAGTCTCAGAGTGTGGATCCCAAATTAAATAATATCAGCAGCAAGCTTTAGTGAATGTAAAACAAAAAAGGGTTATTTATTCTCACACAGTCACCTCGAATTTAAAACACGATGTCTCACACACTCATTCCTACATGCGCACACACACACACACACACACACGCAAAGGTTCATTACAGGTTAAAGTGGTATACTGTTACAAACTATGGTTAACGCAATCTCTAGTTTATAGTTTCCATCTCCCATGAGGCAGGCCTGCTTTCTTAAATGGTTTCAATGTTTTGAAGTTGAAGCAAGTGTTTTGTAAAGCAAAGGGTTCTCAACAGGCCTGCGAGGTCTCTTGTAGTTGAATTTCTAGAAGGTTGGTTCCTAGGTGAACTTTAACTGGAACAGGTTCGGCGAGCCCTTCTCTCTGTTTGGGTCTCCCACTTTCAGGGTATTTCTGTTAATTACCTTGGCTGCTTGAATGAGTTGCAGCTAATTCGATGCCTTTGTGATAGAACTCTGCCTGCAAGCAGCTTCTAGCTCATTTTAAAAGCAGACAGAAAACATGGCTGTCTCATCATGTGAACGTTTACAAGTTCAAAGTCCTTTTCCAAATAAGGTGGGTGGTTATGTTGATTACACATCCTATGTTGCTGTTTAACACCTGGAGAGCTGGAGGCAGTCAGGGACTTTGTGTTTCAATGACCCGTTCAATTTGATGATGATTCCCTTTAGGGTTGGTTTCAGGGCGTTGATACATATCAGTCTGGAATGGTCCTTTTGTTCCCTCTTGAGACAGAGGAGTGGTTGCAACTCACAAAAGAGGTCAGGTGACCATCGGACAGCTGTATCTTTCAGCTTTTTGTGTCCAATTCTAAAATATAAAACCTAGCTTGAAGTTCAGAATATACAGGGGCATGTACACTGGAATACATGGTCCACAGGATCCGCTACTATACCATCCATTGGTATACCGGTTCTGCTGGTACACAGGGTCTGCTTGTATATTGGATCTGTGGGTATACCAGTTCTGCGAGTATACTGGAGCTGTTGGTATACTGAATGTATCGGTGTGCACTCTTAACAGCTGAGGCCATGGCTCACCTCAGCCAACCCCCGAGAACCAGCCTCTGTTCGCTCATTGGTTGACCCTTCACTGCTCCTCAGCTCTCTGCTTCCATTGGAACACAAAGTTTGACCCTGAGCCACATAAGGAGACATTAGGTGACCAAACATTTGGTCAAAGAGGTCGGTTTTAAGGAGGGTCTTAAAGAAGGAGAGTGAGGTAGAGAGGCAGAGAGGTGTAGGAAGGGAATTCCAGAGCTTGGGGCCCAGGCAGCTGAAGGTACAGCTGCCAATGGTGGAGCGATTAGAATTGAAGACACACAAGAGACCTAATTTTGATAATCTCAGAGGTTTGGGAGAGTCGGGCTGGAGGAGGTTACAGGGATGGGAGGGGTGGGGGGGGGAAGAGGGCTGCATGAGGCTATGGGGCGGGGGGGGAGGTTTGAAACCAAGTGTTAGAACTTAAATTTGAGAATTGGCTTGAAGTGGAGCTGATGGAGCCAGGGGTGATGGGTGGGTGGGAATTGTTGCCGACACAGGCAACAGAGAGGAGCTCAGGTTTCCAGGGAATACACAGCAGGAGACCATTGGAAGAGTCAAGCCAATGGCAGGACCAGCAGCAGATGGACCAGCCTATGGGTGGAGACGGACAATGTGGCAGAGCTGGGAGTGGGCAGTCTGAGTGAGGGGGCAGATATGGCGTTACAAGCTCATGTCAGGGGTGAACAGCATGCTGGGGTAACAGAGTCTGGTTCAAACTCAGACCATTGCTATGGAGGGCTGTACAATCGGGGGTGAGGGAACAAAATTAGCGGAGTTCAGGAGAGGAGAAGGGAAAGCAAGGAGACGAAAGTAGGAAAGAAAGGATCAAATAACAAAGACAAAAAAATGTTGAAATAAGCAGAAATAAGCACTCACAGAGTTTTGAATGGGGAACAGAGGGCAAATGGGAAAGTGATAGGAGCTACCTGCTTGCTCAAGGCAATAATCTTCATGACCCTCACTCAGACGTATAGAAATGAAACTGCACGGACTCGGAGGGGAGGGAATGGATTTGGTACCTCAATCTAATGTTGAAAGCTGGTGTGGAAATTTGAGCTCCAGTCACTTGTTCAATGGATACAGGATGTATCTGAAATGTGACCAGGCTGATGAAAGGCAATTGATTTCAATAACACTAACTTGTATTTGATATCGCAATTTTAACATGGCATCATGTTGGAAAGCCCTTCACATCAGCACCATCAAAGAAAATTTGACACGAGCCACACAAGGAGATAATGGATAAGTGACCAAAAGCACAGTCAAAGAGGGAGGTTTTAAGGAGTGTCTTAAAGTGAGGCACAGAGCCGGAGAGGTGTAAGAAGGGGATTCCAGAGCTTGAGACCCAGGCACATGAAGTCATGGCCGCCAATGGTGGAGAACTTAAAATCGGGGGTGCTCAAGAGGCTAGAGGAGTGCAGAGATCTCAGAGGGTTGTGGGGCGAGAGGGGATTACAAAGATAGGGAGGGGTGAGGCCATGGAGGGATTAGAAAACAAGGGAGAGAATTCCAAAACGGCTGCAGTGCTGGATTAAGGTGGGACATAGAGGAGAAGGATGATGGGGGAATGGGACTTGGTGTGAGTTGAAGAGATGTGAAGCAAAGTTCTGGATCACTTCATGTTTCCAGATGATGAATGTTGGCAAACGATTCAGGAGAACATTAAAAACTCGAAAGAAAGCATTAGATCTGCCAATCACTCAGAGGAGAAATGGGTATGACAGTCTGCTATGGAGGGACAAAGGACCCAGGTTCAAAACCTACTCATTGATAGGATACTTCATTACACCTGGAAAAAACAGAGATGATGAATATCAAATAATTCCTCAACTCTCACACTCACACTGTACCCCATCCAACTCCCCACCCTCTAACACACACACTGTACCCCATCAAACTCCCCACCCTCTCACACTCACACTGTACCCCATCCAACTCCCCACCCTCTCACACACACACTGTACCCCATCAAACTCCCCACCCTCTCACACTCACACTGTACCCCATCCAACTCCCCACCCTCTCACACTCACACTGTACCCCATCCAACTCCCCACCCTCTCACACTCACACTGTACCTCATCCAACTCCCCACCCTCTCACACTCACGCTGTACCCCATCCAACTCCCAAACTCTCACACACACATTGTACCCCAACCAACTCCCCACACTCTCACACTCAAACTGTACCCCATACAACTCCCCACCCTCTCACACTCACACAGTGCCCCATCCAACTCACCACCCTGTCTCACACACACTGTAACATGTCCAAATCCCCAACCTCTCATAATCACTGTACCCCATCCATACCACACAATCTCACACACACTCTGTACCCCATTCAAATCCCCACCCTCTCACACACGCTGTACCCCATCTATCTCCCCACTCTCTCTCACACACTCTGTACCACATCCAACTCAACACCCTCTCACACACGCACTGTACCCCATCCAACTACCCATCCTCTCACACACACTGCAGACCATCCAACTCCCTACCCTCTCACAAACACAAACTGGACCCAATCCAACTCCCCACCCTCTCACATACACTGTACCCCATTTAACTCCCCACCCTCACGCACACAAACACTGAACCCCATTCAACTCCCCACACTTTCACACACACACACTGTACCCCAACTAATTCTCCACACTCTCACACACACACTGTACTCCATCCAACTCCCCACCATTTCACACACACACTGTATTCCATCCAACTCCCCACCCTCTCGCACAAATTGTACCCCATCCAACTCCACAACCTCTCACACACACTATACCCCATCCAACTCCCCACCCTCGCAAACACACTGTACCCCATCCAACTCCCCACACTCTCACACACACGGTACTGCATCGAACTGCCAACCCTGTCACAAACACACAGTGTACCCCATCCAACACCCCACCCTCTCACTCACACACAGTACCCCATCCAACTCCCCACCCTGTCACGCACACACTGTACCCCATCCAACTCCTCACCCTCTCACACACACACTGTACCCCATCCAACTCCCAAACTCTCACACACACATTGTACCCCAACCAACTCCCCACACTCTCACACTCACACTGTACCCCATACAACTCCCCACCCTCTCACACTCACACAGTGCCCCATCCACACAACACAATCTCACACAAACAATGTACCCCATCCAAATCCCCACCCTCTAACACACACACACTGTACCCCATCCAAATCCCCACCCTCTCACACACACACTGTACCCCATCCAACGCCCCACCCTCTCATGCACACTGTACCCCGTCCAACTCCCCTCCCACTCACACACACACTGTACCCCATCCAAATCCCCACCATCTCACACAAAAACTGTACCCCATCCAACTCCTAACACTCTCACACACACACTGTACCGCATCCAAATCCCCACACTCTCACAAACACACACTGTACCCCATCCAACTCCCCACCCTCTCACACACACACTGTACCCCATCCAACTCACAACCCTCTCACACACATTGTACCCCATCCAACTCACCACCCTCTCACACAAACTGTACCCCATTCAATTCCCCAACCTCTCACACACACACTACCCCATCCAACTCCCCACACTCTCACAAACACACACTGTACCCCATCCAACTCACAGCCCTCTCACACACACTGTACCCCATCCAACTCACCACCCTCTCACACAAACTGTACCCCATTCAATTTCCCAACATCTCACACACACACTACCCCATCGAACTACCCACCCTCTCACACACACTGTACCCCATCCAAAGCCCCACCCTCTCACACACACACTGTACCCCATCCAACGCCCCACCCTCTCATACACACTGTACCCTGTCCAACTCCCCTCCCTCTCACACACACACTGTACCCCATCCAACTCCCCACACTGTCACACACACTGTACCCCATCCAAGTCCCCAACCTCTCACACACACACTACCCCATCCAACTCCCCACACCCTCACACACACTGTACCCCATCCAACTCCCCACACTCTCACACACACTCTAGCCCATCCAATTCCCCACACTCTCAGACACACTGTGCCCCACCAAAATCCCGAATCTCTTAGACATACACTGTACCCCATCTAACTCACCACCCTCACACACACACACTGCAACCCTTCCAACTCCCATTCCTCACACATACACACGGTACCCCAACAACTCTTCACTCTCTCACAAACACTATACCCAATCCAACACCCCACACTCTCTCACACACAAACTCAACCCCATCCATCTCCCCACCCTCTCACACACACACTGTACCCCATCCAACTCCCCATCCTCTCACACACACACTCTACCCCATCCATCTTCCCACCCTCTCACACACACACTGTACCCCATCCAACTCCCCACCCTCACACACACACTGTACCCCATCCAACTCCCCACCCTCTCACACACACACTGTACCCCATCCAACTCCTCACCCTCTCACACACACACTGTACCCCATCCAACTCCCCACCATCTCAAACACACTGTTCCATGTCCAAATCCCCAAACTCTCATACTCACTATACCCCATCCATACCACACAATTTCACAGACACTCTGTACCCCTTTCATCTCCACACCCTCTCACACACGCTGTACCCCATCAATCTCCCCACTCTCTCTCACACACACTGTACCACATCCAACTCAACACCCTCCTGAACAAACAATGTAACCCATCCAACTCCCCACCCTCTCACACACTGTAGACCATCCAACTCCCCACCCTCTCACACACACACTGTACCCCATCCAACTCCCCACCCTCTCACACACTCACTGTACCCCATCCAACTCCCCACCAACTCACACACACACTGTACCCCATGCATCTCCCCACCATCTCACACACACAAATTGTACAACATACAACTCCCCACCCTCTCACACACACTGTACTCCATTTAAATCCCCAACATCACGCACACACACACTGAACACCATCCAACTCCCCACCCTTTCACACACACACACTGTACCCCATCCAACAACCCACACTCTCACACAAACTGTACCCCATCCAACTCCCCAAACTTTCACACACACAATGTACCCCATCAAACTCCCCAAACTCTCACAAAAACTGTACCCCATCCAACTCCACGCCCTCTCAAACACACTGTACCCCATCCAACTCCCCACCCTCGCACACACACTGTACCCCATCCATCTCCCCACCCTCTCACACACACTGTACCTGATCCAACTCCCCACCCGCTCACACACACTACACTCTATCCAAGTCCCCATCCACTCACACACACACTGTACCCCATCACACTCCCCACATTCACACACACACTGTACCCCATTCAACTCCCCACCCTCTCACACACACTTTACCGCATCAAACTCCCCACCCTCTCACACACACTGTACCCGATCCAACTCCCCACCCGCTCACACAC
The DNA here is from genome assembly GCF_017639515.1 of Carcharodon carcharias. Classification (NCBI taxonomy): domain Eukaryota; kingdom Metazoa; phylum Chordata; class Chondrichthyes; order Lamniformes; family Lamnidae; genus Carcharodon; species Carcharodon carcharias. The sequence continues at coordinate 10,995,379 of NC_054507.1, read as the reverse complement.
ACTACACTCTATCCAAGTCCCCATCCACTCACACACACACTGTACCCCATCCCACTCCCCACATTCACACACACACTGTACCCCATTCAACTCCCCACCCTCTCACACACACTTTACCGCATCAAACTCCCCACCCTCTCACACACACTGTACCCCATCCATCTCCCCACCCTCGCACAGACACTGTACCCCATCCAACTCCACAACCTCTCACACACACTGTACCCCATCCAACTCTCCAACCTCTCACACACACACTGTACACCATCCAACTCCCCACCCGCTCACACACACTACACCCTATCCAAGTCCCCATCCAATCACACACACACTGTACCCCATCCCACTCCCCACACTCACACACACAAACAGTACCCCATTCTACTCCCCACACATTCACAACACTGTACCCCATCCAAATCCACACCCTCTCACACACACACTGTACCCCATCCAACTCCCCACCCTCTCACTCACACACTGTACTCCATCCAACTCCTCACTCTCTCACAGACACACTCTTCCCCATTCAACTCCCAACCCTCTCACACACACACACTGTACACCATCCAACTCCCCACCCTCTCACACACACACTGTACCCCATCCAACTCCCCACACTCTCACACACACTGTACCCCATCTAATTCCCCACACTCTCACACACACACTGTACTACATCCAACTCCCCTCCCTCTCACACAAACTGTACCCCATCCAACTCCCCAACCTCTCACACACACTGTACCCCATCGAAGTCCCCACCCTCTCACACACTCTGTACCCCATTCAACTCCCCACCCTCTCACACACGCTGTACCCCATCTATCTCCCCACTCTCTCTCACACACACTGTACCAAATCCAACTCAACACCCTCTCACACACGCACTGTACCCCATCCAACTCCCCATCCTCTCACACACACTGCAGTCCATCCAACTCCCCACCCTCTCACAGACACACTGTAACGAATCTAACTCCCAACCCTCTCACACACACACTGTACCCCATCCATCTCCCAACCATCTCACACACACAACCTGTACCCCATCCAACTCCCCACCCTCTCACACACTGTACCCCATTTAACTCCACACCCTCATGCACACGCTGAACCCCATCCAACTCCACACCCGCTCACAAACACTACACCCTATCCAAGTCCCCATCCACTCACACACACACTGTACCCCATCCCACTCCCCACACTCACACACACAAACTGTACCCCATCCTACTCCCCAAACGCACACAACACTGTACCCCATCCAAATCCACACCCTCTCACACACACACTGTACCCCATCCAACTCTCCACCCTATCACAAAGACATTGTACCCCATCCAACTCCCCACCCTCTCACACACAAAATGTACCCCATCCAACTCCCCACCCTCTCACACACATACTCTTCCCCATTCAACTCCCCACCCTCTCACATACACACACTGTACACCATCCAACTCCCCACCCTCTCACACACACACTGTACCCCATCCAACTCCCCACACTCTCACACACAGTGTACCCCATCCAACTCCCCACCCTCTCACACACACACTGTACCCCATCCAACTCCCCACCCACTCACACACTCTGTACCCCATTCAACTCCCCAAACTCTCACACACGCTGTACCCCATCTATCTCCCCACTCTCTCTCACACACACTGTACCAAATCCAACTCCCCACCCTCTCACACACGCACTGTACCCCATCCAACTCCCCATCCTCTCACACACACTGCAGACCATCCAACTCCCCACCCTCTCACAGACACTCTGTAACGAATCTAACTCCCAACTCTCTCACACACACACTGTACCCCATCCATCTCCCCACCATCTCACACACACAACCTGTACCCCATCCAACTCCCCACCCTCTCACACACACACACTGTACCCCAACTAACTCCCCTAACTCTCACACACACTGTACCCCATCAAACTCCCCACACTCTCACTCACACACTGTACTCCATCCAACTCCCCACCCTCTCACACAAATTGTACCCCATCCAACTCCACACCCTCTCACACACACTATACCCCATTTAACTCCCCACCCTCTCACACACACTGAACCCGATCCAAATCCCTACCCTCTCACACACACTGTACGCCAACCAAATCCCCACCCTCTCACACACACACTGTACTCCATCCAACTCCCCTCACGCTCACACACTCGCTACTCCTTCGAACTGCCAACACTGTCACAAACACACACTGTACCCCATCCAACAACCCACCCTCTCACGCACACACTGTACCCCATCCAACTCCCCACCCTCTCACACACACTGTACCCCATCCAACTCACCACCCTGTCTCACACAAACTGTACCATGTCCAAATGCCCAACCTCTCATAATCACTGTACCCCATCCATACCACACAATCTCACACACACTCTGTACCCCATCCAACTCCCCACCCTCTCACGCACACGGAGACTGTTCCCCATCCAACACCCCATCCTCTCACACACACTGTAGACATCCAAAACCCCACCCTCTCACACACACTGTACCCCATCCAACTCACCACCCTCTCACAAACACTGTACCATGTCCAAATCCCCAACCTCTCATACTCACTGTACACCATTCATGACGCACAATCTCAAACACACTCTGTACCCCATTCAACTCCCCACCTCTCACACACGCTGTACCCCATCTATCTCCCCACTCACTCTCACACACACTGTACCACATCTAACTCAACACCCTCCTAAACACACACCGTACCCCATCCAACTCCCCACCCTGTCACGCACACACTGTACCCCATCCAACTCCCCACCCTCTCACACACACTGTACCCCATCCAACTCCCCACCCTCTCACACACACACTGTACCCCATCCAACTCCCCACCCTCTCACAAACACACTGTACCCCATCCAAGTCCCCACCCTCTCACACACACTGTACCCCATCCAACTCACCACCCTGTCTCACACACACTGTAACATGTCCAAATCCCCAACCTCTCATAATCACTGTACCCCATCCATACCACACAATCTCACACACACTCTGTACCCCATTCAAATCCCCACCCTCTCACACACGCTGTACCCCATCTATCTCCCCACTCTCTCTCACACACACTGTACCACATCCAACTCAACACCCTCTCACACACGCACTGTACCCCATCCAACTACCCATCCTCTCACACACACTGCAGACCATCCAACTCCCTACCCTCTCACAAACACAAACTGGACCCAATCCAACTCCCCACCCTCTCACATACACTGTACCCCATTTAACTCCCCACCCTCACGCACACAAACACTGAACCCCATTCAACTCCCCACACTTTCACACACACACACTGTACCCCAACTAATTCTCCACACTCTCACACACACACTGTACTCCATCCAACTCCCCACCATTTCACACACACACTGTATTCCATCCAACTCCCCACCCTCTCGCACAAATTGTACCCCATCCAACTCCACAACCTCTCACACACACTATACCCCATCCAACTCCCCACCCTCGCAAACACACTGTACCCCATTCAACTCCCCACCCTCTCACACACACTGTACCCCATCCAACTGCCACCCTCTCACACACACTGTACCCCTCAAACTCCCGTCCCTCTCACACACACACTGTACCCCATCCAACTCCCCACACTCTCACACACACGGTACTGCATCGAACTGCCAACCCTGTCACAAACACACAGTGTACCCCATCCAACACCCCACCCTCTCACTCACACACAGTACCCCATCCAACTCCCCACCCTGTCACGCACACACTGTACCCCATCCAACTCCTCACCCTCTCACACACACACTGTACCCCATCCAACTCCCCACCTTCTCACACACTCACTGTACCCCATCCAACTCCCCACCCTCTCACACACACACTGTACCCCATCCAACTCCCCAAATTATCACACACGCACTGTACCCCATCCATCTCCCCAACCTCTCACAGACACTGTACCCCATCCAACTCCACAAACTCCCACACACACTGTAACTCATCCAACTCCCCAACCTCTCACACACACACTGTACAACATCCAACTCCGCACCTGCTCACACACACACTGAACCCCATGCAACTCCCCACCCGCTCACACACACTACACCCTATCCAAGTCCCCTTCCACTCACACACACAATGTACCCCATCCAACTCCCCTCCCTCTCACAGACACACTGTAACGAATCTAACTCCCAACCCTCTCACACACACACTGTACCCCATCCATCTCCCCACCATCTCACACACACAACCTGTACCCCATCCAACTCCCCACCCTCTCACACACACTGTACCCCATTTAACTCCCCACCCTCACACACACACTCTGAACCCCATCCAAATCTCCACCCTTTCACACACACACACTGTAACCCAACTAACTCCCCAAACTCTCACACACACTGTACCCCATCAAACTCCCCACACTCTCACACAAACTGTACCCGATCCAACTCCCAACCCTCTCACACAAACTGAACCCCATCCAACTCCCTACCCTCTCACACACACTGTACGCCAACCAAATGCCCACACTCTCACACACACACTGTACCCCATCCAACTCCCCACATTATCACACACTCGCTACTCCATCGAACTGCCAACACTGTCACAAACACACACTGTACCCCATCCAACTCCCCACCCTCTCACACACACTGTACCCCATCCAACTCCCCACCCTCTCACACACACACTGCACCCCATCCAACTCCCCACCTTCTCACACACTCACTGTACCCCATCCAACTCCCCACCCTCTCACACACACACTGTACCCCATCCAACTCCCCAAATTATCACACACGCACTGTACCCCATCCATCTCCCCAACCTCTCACCGACACTGTACCCCATCCAACTCCACAAACTCCCACACACACTGTAACTCATCCAACTCCCCAACCTCTCACACACTCACTGTACCCCATCCAACTCCCCACCCTCTCACACACTCACTGTACCCCATCCAACTCCCCACCCTCTCACACACACACTGTACCCCATCCAACTCCACAAATTATCGCACACGCACTGTACCCCATCCATCTCCCCAACCTCTCACAAACACTGTACCCCATCCAACTCCACAAATTCCCACTCACACTGTAACTCATCCAACTCCCCAACCTCTCACACACACACTGTACACCATCCAACTCCGCACCCTCTCACACACACTTTGAACCCCATCCAACTCCCCACCCGCTCACACACACTACACCCTATCCAAGTCCCCATCCACTCACACACACACTGTACCCCATCCCACTCCCTACACTCACACACACAAACTGTACCCCATCCAACTCCCCACCCTCTCACACACTGTACCCCATCCAACTCCACACCCTCTCACACACAAACTGTACCCCATCTAACTCCCCACCCTCTCACAAAGACATTGTACCCCATCCAAAACCCCACCCACTCACACATTCACTGTACCCCATCCAACTCCCCACCCTCTCACACACACACTGTAACCCATCCAACTCCCCACACTCTCACAAACACTGTACCCCATCCAACTCCGCACCCTCTCACACACTCTGTACCCCATTCAACTCCCAACCCTCTCACACACGCTCTACCCCATCTATCTCCCCACTCTCTCTCACACACACTGTGCCACATCCAACTCAACACACTCTCACACATGCACTGTACCCCATCCAACTCCCCATCCTCTCACACACACTGCAGACCATCCAACTCCCCACCTTCTCACAGACACACTGTAACGAATCTAACTCCCAACCCTCTCACACTCACACTGTAACCCATCCATCTCCCCACCATCTCACACACACAACCTGTACCCCATCCCACTCCCCACCCTCTCACACACACTGTACCCCATTTAACTCCCCACCCTCACACACACACACTGAACCCCATCCAAATCTCCACCCTTTCACACACACACACTGTACCCCAACTAACTCCCCTAACTCTCACACACACTGTACCCCATCAAACTCCCCACACTCTCACTCACACACTGTACTCCATCCAACTCCCCACCCTCTCACACAATTGTACCCCATCCAACTCCACACCCTCTCACACACACTTTACCCGATCCAACTCCCCACCCTCTCACGCACACTGTACCATGTCCAAATCCCCAACCTCTCATAATCACTGTACCCCATCCATACCACACAATCTCACACACACTCTGTACCCCATTCAACTCCCCACCCTCTCACACACGCTGTACCCCATCTATCTCCCCACTCTCTCTCACACACACTGTACCACATCCAACTCAACACCCTCTCACACACGCACTGTACCCCATCCAACTCCCCATCCTCTCACACACACTGCAGACCATCCAACTCCCTACCCTCTCACACACACAAACTGTACCCAATCCAACTCCCCACCCTCTCGCATACACTTTACCCCATTTAACTCCCCACCCTCACGCACACACACACTGAACCCCATTCAACTCCCCACCCTTTCACACACACACACTGTACCCCATCTAATTCCCAACACTCACACACACACTGTACTCCATCCAACTCCCCACCCTCTCGCACACACACTGTATTCCATCCAACTCCCCACCCTCTCACACAAATTGTACCCCATCCAACTCCACACCCTCTCACACTCACGGTACCCCATCCAACTCCCCACCCTCTCACACACACTGTACCCCTCAAACTCCCGTCTCTCTCACAGACACACTGTACCCCATCCAACTCCCCACACTCTCACACACACGGTACTGCATCGAACTGCAAACCCTGTCACAAACACACAATGTACCCCATCCAACACCCCACCCTCTCACTCACACACAGTACCCCATCCAACTCCCCACCCTCTCACACACACTGTACCCCATCCAACTCCCCACCTTCTCACACACACTGTACCCCATCCAACTCCCCACCCTCACACACACACACTGTACCCCATCCAACTCCCCACCCTCTCACACACACTGTACCCCATCCAACTCCCCACCCTCACACACACACACTGTACCCCATCCAACTCCCCACCTTCTCACACACACTGTACCCCATCCAACTCCCCACCCTGTCTCACACAAACTGTACCATGTCCAAATGCCCAACCTCTCATAATCACTGTACCCCATCCATACCACACAATCTCACACACACTCTGTACCCCTTTCAACTCCCCACCCTCTCACACAAGCTGCTCCTCATCAATCTCCCCACCCTCTCACACACACTGTACCCCATCCTACTCCCCACCCTCTCACACACTCTGTACCCCATCTATCCCCCCACCCTCTCTCACCCACACTGTACCACATACAAGTCACACCCTCCTAAACACACACTGTACCCCATCCATCTCCCCACCATCTCACACACACGAATTGTACAAAATCTAACTCCCCACCCTCACACACACACTGTACCCCATTTAAATCCCCACCCTCACGCACACACACACTGAACCCCATCCAACTCCCCACCCTTTCACACACACACACACACTGTTCTCCATCCAACTCCCCACCCTCTCACACAAACTGTACCCCATCCAACTCCACACCCTCTCACACACACACTGTACCCCATCCAACTCCCCACTCTCTCACACACACACTGTACCCCATCCAACTCCACACCCTCTCACACACACACTGTACACCATCCACCTCCCCACCCTCTCTCGCACGCACTGTACCCCATCCAACTCCCCACCCTCTCACACACTCACTGTACCCCATCCAACTCCCCACCCTCTCACACACACACTGTACCACATCGAACTCCCCAAATTATCACACACGCACTGTACCCCATCCATCTCCCCAACCTCTCACAGACACTGTACCCCATCCAACTCCCCAACCTCTCACACATACACTGTACACCATCCAGGTCCGCACCTGCTCACACACACTACACCCTATCCAAGTCCCCATCCACTCACAAACACACTGTACCCCATCCCACTCCCCACACTCACACACTCAAACTGTACCCCATCCAACTCCCCACACTCTCACACACGCTGTACCCCATCCATCTGCCCACCCTCTCAGACAATCTGTTCCCCATCAATCTCCCCACTCTCTCTCACACACACTGTACCACATCCAACTCAACACGCTCTCACATACACACTGTGCCCCATTCAACTCCCCACCCTCTCACGCACACACACACTATTCCCCATCCAACTCCGCACCCTCTCAAACACACAGTAGACCATCCAAAACCCCACCCTCTCACACACACACTGTACCCCATCCAACTCCCCACCCTCTCACACTTACCATACCATGTCCAAATCCCCAACCTCTCATAATCACTGTACCACATCCATACCCCACAATCTCACACACACTCTGTACCCCATTCAACTCCGCACCCTCTCACACACGCTGTACCCCATCTATATCCCCACACACTCACACACACTGTACCACATCGAACTGAACACCCTCCTAAACACACACTGTACCCCCTCCAACTCCCCACCCTGTTACGCACACACTGTGCCCCATCCAACACCCCACTCTCTCACACACACTGTACCCCATCCAACTCCCCACCCTCTCACACACTCTGTACCCCATCCAACTCCCCACCCTCTCACACACTCACTGTACCACATCCAACTCCCCATCCTCTCACACACACACTGTACCACATCCAACTCCCCAAATTGTCACACACGCAATGTACCCCATCCATCTCCCCAACCTCTCACAGACACTGTACCCCATCCAACTCCCCAACCTCTCACACATACACTGTACACCATCCAACTCCGCACCCGCTCACACACACTACACCCTATCCAAGTCCCCATCCACTCACAAACACATTGTACCCCATCAAACTCCCCACACTCTCACACACACGGTACTGCATCGAACTGCCAACCCTGTCACAAACACACAGTGTACCCCATCCAACACCCCACCCTCTCACTCACATACAGTACCCCATCCAACTCCCCACCCTCTCATTCACACACAGTTCCCCATCCAACTCCCCACCCTCTCACACACACTGTACCCCATCCTACTCCCCCGCTCTCAAACACACTGTACCCCATCCAACTCACCACCCTATCTCACACACACTTTACCATGTCCAAATGCCCAACCTCTCATAATCACTGTACCCCATCCATACCACACAATCTCACACACACTCTGTACCCCATTCAACTCCCCACCCTGTCACACACACTGTACCCCATCCAAATCAAGACCCTCTCACACACAATGTACCCCATCCAACTCCCCACCCTCTCACACACTCTGTACCCCATCTATCCCCCCACCCTCTCTCACCCACCCTGTACCACATCCAAGTCACACCCTCCTAAACACACACTGTACCCCATCCAACTCCCCAGCCTCTCAGACACCCACTGTACCGAATCTAACTCCCAACCCTCACACACACACTGTACCCCATCCATCTCCCCACCATCTCACACACACGAATTGTACAAAATCTAACTCCCCACCCTCACACACACACTGTACCCCATTTAAATCCCCACCCTCACGCACACACACACTGAACCTCATCCAACTCCACACCCTTTCACACAAACACACACACACTGTACCCCATCCAACTCTCCACACTCTCACACACACTGTACCCCATCTAACACCCCACACTCTCACACACACACTGTTCTCCATCCAACTCCCCACCCTCTCACACAAACTGTAACCCATCCAACTCCCCACCCTCGCACACACACTGTACCCCATCCCACTCCCTACACTCACACACACAAACTGTACCCCATCCTACTCCCCACACGCTCACAACACTGTACCCCATCCAAATCCACACTCTCTCACACACACACTGTACCCCTTCCAACTCCCCACCCTCACACGCACACACTGTACCCCATCCAACTCCCCAAACCACTCACACACACACTGTACCCCATCCAACTCCCCACCCTCTCACACACACTCTGCACCCCATCCAACTCCCCACCCTCTCACACACACCCTGTACCCCATCCAACTCCCCACCCTCTCACACACACACTGTACCCCATCCAACTCCCCACCCTCTCACACACACATTCTTCCCCATTCAACTCCCCACCCTCTCACTCACACACACTGTACACCATCCAACTCCCCAACCTCTCACACACATATTGTACCCCATTAAAATCCCCACCCTCTCACACACACACTGTACCCCATCCAACTCCCCACACTCTCACACACTCGCTAATCCATCGAACTGCCAACACTGTCACAAACACACACTGTACCCCATCCAACACACCCCCTCTCACACACACTGTACCCCAACCAACTAACCACCCTCTCACACAAACTGTACCATGTCCAAATGCCCAACCTCTCATACTCACTGCACCCCATCCATACCACACAATCTCACACACACTCTGTACCCTATTCAACTCCCCACCCTCTCACGCACGCTGTACCCCATCCATCTCCCCACCCTCTCAGACAATCTGTTCCCCATCACTCTCCCCACTCTCTCTCACACACACTGTACCACATCCAACTCAACACGCTCTCACATACACACTGTGCCCCATCCAACTCCCCACCCTCTCACGCACACACACACTATTCCCCATCCAATTCCGCACCCGCTCAAACACACTGTAGACCATCCAAAACCCCACCCTCTCACACACACACAGTACCCCATCCAACTCCCCACCCTCTCACACACTCACTGTACCCCATCCAACTCCCCACCCTCTCACACACACTGTACCCCATCCAACTCCCCACCCTCTCACACACACACTGTACCCCATCCAACTCCCCACCCTCTCACACACACACTGTACCCCATCCAACTCCCCACCCTCTCACACACACACTGTACCCCATCCAACTCCCCACCCTCTCACACACACTGTACCATGTCCAAATCCCCAACCTCTCATAATCACTGTACCACATCCATACCCCACGATCTCACACACAGTCTGTACCCCATTCAACTCCCCACCCTCTCACACACGCTGTACCCCATCTATATCCCCACACACTCACACACACTGTACCACATCGAACTGAACACCCTCCTAAACACACATTGTACCCCCTCCAACTCCCCACCCTGTCACGCACACACTGTGCCCCATCCAACACCCCACCCTTTCACGCACAGTGTACCCCATCCAACTCCCCACCCTTTCACACACACACTGTACCCCATCCAAAACCCCACCCTCTCACACACGCACTGTACCCCATCCAACTCCCCACCCTCTCACACACACACTGTACCCCATCCAACTCCCCAAATTATCACACATGCACTGTACCCCATCCATCTCCCCAACCTCTCACAGACACTGTTCCCCATCCAACTCCACAAACTCCCACACACACTGTACACCATCCAAATCCGCACCTGCTCACACACACTACACCCTATCCAAGTCCCCTTCCACTCACACACACACTGTACGCCATCCCAATCCCCACACTCACACACACAAACTGTACCCCATCCTACTCCCCACACTCTCACACACACTGTACCCCATCCAAGTCCCCAAATTATCACACATGCACTGTATCCCATCCATCTCCCCAACCTCTCACAGACACTGTACCCCATACAACTCCACAAACTCCAACACACACTGTAACCCATCCAACTCCCCAAACTCTCACACACAAACTGTACACCATCCAACTCCGCTCCCGTACACACACACCGCGCCCTATCCAAGTCCCCATCCACTCACACACACACTGTGCCCCATCCCACTCCCCACCCTTTCACACACACACACACACTGTACCCCATCTAACTCCCCACACTCTCACACACACACTGTTCTTCACACAACACATCCCCCTCCCACAAAAACTGTACCCCATCCAACTCCACACCATCTCACACACACTGTACCCCATCCAACTCCCCACCCTCTCACACACACACGGTACCCCAATAAACTCCCCACCCTCTCACACACGCTGTACCCCATCTATATCCCCACACACTCACACACACTGTACCACATCGAACTGAACACCCTCCTAAACACACATTGTACCCCCTCCAACTCCCCACCCTGTCACGCACACACTGTGCCCCATCCAACACCCCACCCTTTCACGCACAGTGTACCCCATCCAACTCCCCACCCTTTCACACACACACTGTACCCCATCCAAAACCCCACCCTCTCACACACGCACTGTACCCCATCCAACTCCCCACCCTCTCACACACACACTGTACCCCATCCAACTCCCCAAATTATCACACATGCACTGTACCCCATCCATCTCCCCAACCTCTCACAGACACTGTTCCCCATCCAACTCCACAAACTCCCACACACACTGTACACCATCCAAATCCGCACCTGCTCACACACACTACACCCTATCCAAGTCCCCTTCCACTCACACACACACTGTACGCCATCCCAATCCCCACACTCACACACACAAACTGTACCCCATCCTACTCCCCACACTCTCACACACACTGTACCCCATCCAAGTCCCCAAATTATCACACATGCACTGTATCCCATCCATCTCCCCAACCTCTCACAGACACTGTACCCCATACAACTCCACAAACTCCAACACACACTGTAACCCATCCAACTCCCCAAACTCTCACACACAAACTGTACACCATCCAACTCCGCTCCCGTACACACACACCGCGCCCTATCCAAGTCCCCATCCACTCACACACACACTGTGCCCCATCCCACTCCCCACCCTTTCACACACACACACACACTGTACCCCATCTAACTCCCCACACTCTCACACACACACTGTTCTTCACACAACACATCCCCCTCCCACAAAAACTGTACCCCATCCAACTCCACACCATCTCACACACACTGTACCCCATCCAACTCCCCACCCTCTCACACACACACGGTACCCCAATAAACTCCCCACCCTCTCACACACTCACTGTACCCCATCCAACTCCCCACCCTCTCACACACACACTGTAACCCATCCAACTCCACAAATTATCAAACACGCACTGTACCCCATCCATCTCCACAATCTCTCACAGACACTGTACCTCATCCAACTCCACAAACTCCCACACACACTGTACATCATCCAACTCCGCACCCGCTCACACACACTACACCCTATACAAGTCCACATCCACTCACACAGACACTGAATCCCACCCCACTCCCCACACTCACACACACAAACTGTACCCCATCCTACTCCCCTCACGCTCACAACACTGTACCCCATCCAAATCCACAACCTCTCACACACACACTGAACCACATCCAACTCCCCACCATCTCACACACACACTGTACCACATCCACCTCCGCACCCTCTCTCGCACACACTGTACCACATCGAACTCCCCAAATTGTCACACACGCAATGTAACCCATCCATCTCCCCAACCTCTCACAGACACTGTACCCCATCCAACTCCCCAACCTCTCACACATACACTGTACACCATCCAACTCCGCACCCGCTCACACACACTACACCCTATCCAAGTCCCCATTCACTCACAAACACATTGTACCCCATCCCACACCCCACACTCACACACACAAATTGTACCCCATCCTACTCCCCACACTCTCACACACACTGTACCCATCAAACTCCCCAAATTATCACACACGCACTGTACACCATCCAGCTCCCCAAAAACTCACAGACACTGTACCCCATCCAACTCCACAAACTCCCCACACACTGTAACCCATCCAACTCCCCAACCTCTCACACACACACTGTACACCATCCAACACCGCTCCCGCACAAACACACCGCACCCTATCCAAGTCCCCATCCACTCACACACACACTGTGCCCCATCCCACTCCCCACTATTTCACGCACACACACACTGTACCCCATCTACCTCCCCACACTCTCACACACACACTGTTCTTCATCCAACTCATCACCCTCCCACACAAACAATACCCCATCCAACTCCACACCCTCTCACACACACTGTATACCATCCAACTCCCCACCCTCGCACACACACTGTACCCCATCCTACTCCCCACCCTCTCACACACACACTGTACCCCATTCAACTCCCCACCCTCTCACACACTCACTGTGCCCCATCCAACTCCACACCCTCTCACACAGACACTGTACCCCATCCAAATCCACAAATTATCAAACACGCACTGTACCCCATCCATCTCCCCAACCTCTCACAGACACTGTACCCCATCCAACTCCACAAACACCCACACACACTGTACACAATCCAACTCCACACCCGCTCACACACACACTACACCCTATACAAGTCCCCATCCACTCACACACACACTGTACCCCATCCCACTCCCCACACTCACACACACAAACTGTAACCCATCCTACTCCCCACACGCTCACACACACTGTAACCCATCCAAATCCACACCCTCTCACACACACACTGTACCCCATCCTACTCCCCACCCTCTCACCCACACTGTACCCCATCCAACTCACCACCCTCTCACACACACACTGTGCCCCATCCAACTCCACTCCCTCTCACACAGACACTGTACCCATCCAACTCCACAAATTATCAAACACGCACTGTACCCCATCCATCTCCCCAACCTCTCACAAACACTGTACCCCATTCAATTCCACAAACTCCCACACACACTGTACACCATCCAACTCCACACCCGCTCACACACACTACACCCTATACAAGTCCCCATCCACTCACACACACACTGTACCCCATCCCACTCCCCACACTCACACACACAAACTGTACCCCATCCTACTCCCGACACGCTCACAAACACTGTAACCCATCCAAATCCACACCCTCTCACACACACACTGCACCCCTTCCAACTCCCCACACTCTCTCGCACACACTGTGCCCCATTCAACTCCCCACCCTCTCACACACACACTGTACCACATCGAACTCCCCAAATTGTCACACACGCAATGTAACCCATCCATCTCCCCAACCTCTCACAGACACTGTACCCCATCCAACTCCCCAACCTCTCACACATACACTGTACACCATCCAACTCCGCACCCGCTCACACACACTACACCCTATCCAAGTCCCCATTCACTCACAAACACATTGTACCCCATCCCACACCCCACACTCACACACACAAATTGTACCCCATCCTACTCCCCACACTCTCACACACACTGTACCCATCAAACTCCCCAAATTATCACACACGCACTGTACACCATCCAGCTCCCCAAAAACTCACAGACACTGTACCCCATCCAACTCCACAAACTCCCCACACACTGTAACCCATCCAACTCCCCAACCTCTCACACACACACTGTACACCATCCAACACCGCTCCCGCACAAACACACCGCACCCTATCCAAGTCCCCATCCACTCACACACACACTGTGCCCCATCCCACTCCCCACTATTTCACGCACACACACACTGTACCCCATCTACCTCCCCACACTCTCACACACACACTGTTCTTCATCCAACTCATCACCCTCCCACACAAACAATACCCCATCCAACTCCACACCCTCTCACACACACTGTATACCATCCAACTCCCCACCCTCGCACACACACTGTACCCCATCCTACTCCCCACCCTCTCACACACACACTGTACCCCATTCAACTCCCCACCCTCTCACACACTCACTGTGCCCCATCCAACTCCACACCCTCTCACACAGACACTGTACCCCATCCAAATCCACAAATTATCAAACACGCACTGTACCCCATCCATCTCCCCAACCTCTCACAGACACTGTACCCCATCCAACTCCACAAACACCCACACACACTGTACACAATCCAACTCCACACCCGCTCACACACACTACACCCTATACAAGTCCCCATCCACTCACACACACACTGTACCCCATCCCACTCCCCACACTCACACACACAAACTGTAACCCATCCTACTCCCCACACGCTCACACACACTGTAACCCATCCAAATCCACACCCTCTCACACACACACTGTACCCCATCCTACTCCCCACCCTCTCACCCACACTGTACCCCATCCAACTCACTACCCTCTCACACACACACTGTGCCCCATCCAACTCCACTCCCTCTCACACAGACACTGTACCCATCCAACTCCACAAATTATCAAACACGCACTGTACCCCATCCATCTCCCCAACCTCTCACAAACACTGTACCCCATTCAATTCCACAAACTCCCACACACACTGTACACCATCCAACTCCACACCCGCTCACACACACTACACCCTATACAAGTCCCCATCCACTCACACACACACTGTACCCCATCCCACTCCCCACACTCACACACACAAACTGTACCCCATCCTACTCCCGACACGCTCACAAACACTGTAACCCATCCAAATCCACACCCTCTCACACACACACTGCACCCCTTCCAACTCCCCACACTCTCTCGCACACACTGTGCCCCATTCAACTCCCCACCCTCTCACACACACACTGTACCCCATCCAACTCCCCAAATTGTCACACACGCAATGTAACCCATCCATCTCCCCAACCTCTCACAGACACTGTACCCCATCCAACTCCCCAACCTCTCACACATACACTGTACACCATCCAACTCCGCACCCGCTCACACACACTACACCCTATCCAAGTCCCCATTCACTCACAAACACATTGTACCCCATCCCACACCCCACACTCACACACACAAATTGTACCCCATCCTACTCCCCACACTCTCACACACACTGTACCCATCAAACTCCCCAAATTATCACACACGCACTGTACACCATCCAGCTCCCCAAAAACTCACAGACACTGTACCCCATCCAACTCCACAAACTCCCCACACACTGTAACCCATCCAACTCCCCAACCTCTCACACACACACTGTACACCATCCAACACCGCTCCCGCACAAACACACCGCACCCTATCCAAGTCCCCATCCACTCACACACACACTGTGCCCCATCCCACTCCCCACTATTTCACGCACACACACACTGTACCCCATCTACCTCCCCACACTCTCACACACACACTGTTCTTCATCCAACTCATCACCCTCCCACACAAACAATACCCCATCCAACTCCACACCCTCTCACACACACTGTATACCATCCAACTCCCCACCCTCGCACACACACTGTACCCCATCCTACTCCCCACCCTCTCACACACACACTGTACCCCATTCAACTCCCCACCCTCTCACACACTCACTGTGCCCCATCCAACTCCACACCCTCTCACACAGACACTGTACCCCATCCAAATCCACAAATTATCAAACACGCACTGTACCCCATCCATCTCCCCAACCTCTCACAGACACTGTACCCCATCCAACTCCACAAACACCCACACACACTGTACACAATCCAACTCCACACCCGCTCACACACACTACACCCTATACAAGTCCCCATCCACTCACACACACACTGTACCCCATCCCACTCCCCACACTCACACACACAAACTGTAACCCATCCTACTCCCCACACGCTCACACACACTGTAACCCATCCAAATCCACACCCTCTCACACACACACTGTACCCCATCCTACTCCCCACCCTCTCACCCACACTGTACCCCATCCAACTCACCACCCTCTCACACACACACTGTGCCCCATCCAACTCCACTCCCTCTCACACAGACACTGTACCCATCCAACTCCACAAATTATCAAACACGCACTGTACCCCATCCATCTCCCCAACCTCTCACAAACACTGTACCCCATTCAATTCCACAAACTCCCACACACACTGTACACCATCCAACTCCACACCCGCTCACACACACTACACCCTATACAAGTCCCCATCCACTCACACACACACTGTACCCCATCCCACTCCCCACACTCACACACACAAACTGTACCCCATCCTACTCCCGACACGCTCACAAACACTGTAACCCATCCAAATCCACACCCTCTCACACACACACTGCACCCCTTCCAACTCCCCACACTCTCTCGCACACACTGTGCCCCATTCAACTCCCCACCCTCTCACACACACACTGTACCCCATCCAACTCCCCACCCTCTCACACACACTGTACCCCATCCAACTCACCACCCTGTCTCACACACACTGTACCATGTCCAAATCCCCAACCTCTCATACTCACTGTACCCCATCCATACCACACAATCTCAAACACACTCTGTACCCCATTCAACTCCCCACCCTCACACACACGCTGTACCCCAACTATCTCCCCACTCTCTCTCTCAAACACACTGTACCACATCCAACTCAACACCCTCTCACACACACTGTACCCCATTTAACTCCCCACCCTCAAGCAAACACAGACTGAACCCCATCCAACTCCACACCCTTTCACACACACACACTGTACCCCAACTAATTCCTCAATCACTCTCACACACCCTGTACCCCATCTAACTCCCCACCCTCTCACACACACATTGTACTCCATCCAACTCAAATCCCTCTCACACACACACTGTACTCCATCCAACTCCCCACACTCTCACACAAATTGAACCCCATTCAACTCCCCACTCTCGCACACACAATGTACCCCACCCTACTCACCACCCTCTCTCACACACACTGTACCATGTCCAAATGCCCAACCTCTCATACTCACTGTACCCCAACCACACCACACAATCTCACTCACACTCTGTACCCCATTCAAATCCCCAGCCTCTAACACAAGCTGTTCCCCATCAATCTCCCCACTCTCTCTCACACACACTGTACCACATCCAACTCAACACCCTCTCACACACACTGTATCCCATCCAACTCCCCACCCTCTCACACACACACTGTATCCCATCCAACTCCCCACCCTCTCAAACACACTGTACCCCATCCAACTCCCCACACTCACACACACACACTGTACCCCATCCAATTCCCCAATCTCTCACACCAACTGTAACCCATCCAACTCCACAACCTCTCACAAACACAGTACCCCATCCAACTCCCCACACTCGCACACACACTGTACCCCATCCAACTACCCAGCCTCACACACACACTGTACCCCATCCAACTCCCCACCCTCTCACACACACACTGTACCCCATTCAAATCCCCACCCTCTCACACACTCACTGTACCCCATCCAACTCCCCACCCTCTCACACACACACTGTACTCCATCCAACTCCCCAAATTATCAAACAAGCACTGTACCCCATCCAACTCCGCAACCTCTCACAGACACTGTACACCATCCACCTCCACAAACTCCCACACACACTGTACATCATCCAACTCCGCACCCGCTCACACACACTACACCATATACAAGCCCACATCCACTCACACAGACACTGTACCCCATCCCACTCCCCACACTCACACACACAAACTGTACCCCATCTTACTCCCCACACGCTCACAACACTGTACCCCATCCACCTCCCCACCCTCTCTCGCACACACTGTACCCCGTCCAACTCCCCACCCTCTCACACACACACTGTACCCCGTCCAACTCCCCACCCTCTCACACACACACTGTACCCCATCCAACTCCCCACCCTCTCACACACACACTGTACCCCATCCATTTCCCAACCCTCTCACACACACACTGTACCCCATCCAACTCCCCACCCTGTCACGCACACACAGTACCCCATTAAACTCCCCACTCTCTCACACATTCTGTACCCGATCCAACTCCCCACACTCTCACACACAAACTGTATCGCATCCTACTCCCCACACTCTCACACACACTGAACCCATCAAACTCCCCAAATTATCACACAGACACTGTACAGCATCCAGCTCCCCAAACTCTCACAGACACTGAACCCCATCCAACTCCACAAACTCCCCACACACTGTAACCCATCCAACTCCCCAACCTCTCACACACACACAGTACACCATCCAACTCCGCTCCCGCACACACACACCGCACCCTTTCGATGTCCCCATCAACTCACACACACACTGTGCCCCATCCCACTCCCCACCCTTTCACACACACACACACTGTACCCCATCTAACTCCCCACACTCTCACACACACACTGTTCTTCATCCAACTCATCACCCTCCCACACAAACTGTACCCCATCCAACTCCACACCCTCTCACACACACTGTATCCCATCCAACTCCCTACCCTCTCACACACACAAACTGTACCCAATCCAACTCCCCACCCTCTCACAGACACACTGTACCCCATTTAACTCCACACCCTCTCACACACACTGTACCCCATCTAACTCCCCACCCTCTCACACACACACTGTACTCCATCCAACTCCCCACCCTCTCACACACAAACTGTACTCCATCCAAATCCCCAACCTCTCACACAAGTTGTACCCCATCCAACTCCCCACTCTCGCACACACACTGTACCCCATCCAACTCCCCACCCTCTCACACACACACTGTACCCCATCCAACTCCCCACCCTCTCACACACACACTGTACCCCATCCAACTCCCCACCCTCTCACACACACTGTACCCCATCCAACTCCCCACCCTCTCACACACACACTGTACACCATCCATCTCCCAACCCTCTCACACACACACTGTACCCCATCCAACTCCCCACCCTGTCACGCACACACTGTACCCCATCCAACTCCCCACCCTCTCACACATTTGGTACCCAATCCAACTCCCCACCCTCTCACACACACACTGTACCCCATCCAACTCCCCACCCTCTCACACACTCACTGCACCCCATCCAACTCCCCACCCTTTCACACACACACACACTGTACCCCATCTAACTCCCCACACTCTCACACACACACTGTTCTTCATCCAACTCCCCACCCTCCCACACAAACTGTACCCCATCCTACTCCACACCCTCTCACACACACTGTAACCCATCCAACTCCCCACACTCGCACACACACTGTACCCCATCCAACTCCCCACCCTCTCACACACACTGTACCCCATCCAACTCCCCACCCTCTCATACACACTGTCCCCCATCCAACTCCCCACCCTCTCACACACACACTGTACCCCATCCAACTCCCCACCCTCTCACACACACTGTACCCCATCCAACTCCCCACCCTCTCATACACACTGTCCCCCATCAAACTCCCCACCCTCTCACACACACACTTTACCCCAATCAACTCCCCACCCTCTCACACACTCACTGTACCCCATCCAACTCCCCACCCTCTCACACACACACTGTACCCCATCCAACTCCCCAAATTATCACACACGCACTGTACCCCATCCATCTCCCCAACCTCTCACAGACACTGTACCCCATCCAACTCCCCAACCACTCACACATACACTGTACACCATCCAACTCTGCACTCGCTAACACACAATACACCATATCCAAGTCCCCATCCACTCACAAACACACTGTACCCCATCCCACTCCCCACACTCACACACACAAACTGTACCCCATCCTACTCCCCACACGCTCACAACACTGTACCCCATCCAAATCCACACCCTCTCACACACACACTGTACCCCATCCCACTCCCCACACTCACACACACAAACTGTATCCCATCCTACTCCCGACACTCTCACACACACTGAACACATCAAACTCCCCAAATTATCACACATGCACTGTACACCATCCAGCTCCCCAAACTCTCACAGACACTGTACCCCATCCAACTCCACAAACTCCCCACACGCTGTAACCCATCCAACTCCCCAACCTCTCACACACACATTGTACACCATCCAACTCCTCTCCCGCACACACACACCGCTCCCTAGCCATGTCCCCATCCACTCACACACACACTGCGCCCCATCCCACTCCCCACCCTTTCACACACACACACACTGTACCCCATCTAAGGCCCACACTCTCACACACACACTGTTCTTCATCCAACTCATCACCCTCCCACAAAAACTGTACCCCATCCAACTCCACACCTTCTCACACACACTGTATCCCATCCAACTCCCCACCCTCTCACACACACTGTACCCCATCCAACTCCCCACCCTCTCACACACACTGTACCCCATCCAACTCCCCACCCTCTCACACACACACTGTACCCCATTCAAATCCCCACCCTCTCACACACTCACTGCACCCCATCCAATTCCCCACCCTCTCACACACACACTGTACCCCATCCAACTCCCCAAATTATCAAACACGCACTGTCCCCCATCCATTTCCCCAACCTCTCACAGACACTCTACCCCATCCAACTCCACAAACTCCCACACAAACTGTACACCATCCAACTTCACACCCGCTCACACACACTACACCCTATACAAGTCCCCATCCACTCACACACACACTGTACCCCATCCCACTCCCCACACTCACACACACAAACTGTACCCCATCCTACTCCCCACACGCACACAACACTGTACCTCATCCAAATCCACACCCTCTCACACACACACTGTACCCCATCCAACTCCCCACCCTCTCACACACATACTGTACCCCATCCACCTCCCCGCACTCTCTCGCACACACTGTACCCCATCCAACTCCCCACCCTCTCACACACACTCTGTACCCCATCCAACTCCCCACCCTCTCACACACACACTGTACCCCATCCATCTCCCAACCCTCTCACACACACAATGTACCCCATCCATCTCCCAACCCTCTGACACACACACTGTACCCCATCCAACTCCCCACCCTCTCACAAACACACACTTTTCAACGTCCAACTCCCCACCCTCTCACACACACATTGTACCCCATCCAACTCCCCACACTCTCACATACACTGTAGCCCATCCAACTTCCCATACTCTCACACACACACTGTACTCCATCCAACACCTTTCCCTCTCACACAAACTGTACCTCATCCAACTCCCAACCCTCTCACGCACACTGTACCCCATCCAACTCCCCACCCTCTCACACACTCACTGTACCCCATTCAACTCCCCACCCTCTCACACACACACTGTACCCCATCCAACTCCCCATTTTATCAAAAGCGCACTGTACCCCATCCATCTCCGCAACCTCTCACAGACACTGTACCCCATCCAACTCCACAAACTCCCACACACACTGTACATCATCCAACTCCGCACCCGCTCACACACACTACACCCTATACAAGTCCCCATCCACTCACACACACACTGTACCCCATCCCACTCCCCACACTCACACACACAAACTGTACCCCATCCTACTCCCCACACGCTCACAACACTGTACCCCATCCACCTCCCCACACTCTCTCGCACACACTGTACCCCATCCATCTCCCAACCCTCTCACACACACACTGTACCCCATCCAACTCCCCACCCTCTCACACACACACTCTTCCCCATTCAACTCCCCACACTCTCACAAACACACACTGTACAACATCCAACTCCCCATCGTCTCAGACATTCATTGTACCCCATCCAACTCCCCACACTCTCACATACACTGTAGCCCATCGAACTTCCCATACTCTCACACACACACTGTACTCCCTCCAACCCCCCACCCTCTCACACACACTGTACCTCATCCAACTCCCAACACTCTCACACACACTGTACCCCATCCAACTCCCCACCCTCTCACACACACACTGTACCCCATCCAACTCCCCACCCTCTCACAGACACTGTACCCCATCCAACTCACCACCTGGTCTCACACACACTGTACCATGTCCAAATCCCCAACCTCTCATACTCACTGTAACCCATCCATACCACACAATCTCACACACACTCTGTACCCCATTCAACTCCCCACCCTATCACACAATCTGTTCCCCATCAATCTCCCCACTCTCTCTCACACACACTGTACCACATCCAACTCAACACCCTCTCACACACGCACTGTACCCCATCCAACTCCCCACCCTCTCACACACGCACTGTACCCCATCCAACTCCCCACCCTCTCACACACACGCTGTACCCCATCTATCTCCCCACTCTCTCTCACACACACTGTACCACATCCAACTGAACACCCTCTCACACACTCTGTACCCCATTCAACTCCCCACCCTCTCACACACTCTGTACCCCATCTATCTCCCCACTCTCTCTCACACACAATGTACCACATCCAACTCCCCACCCTCTCACACACACTGTACCTCATCCAACTCCCCACACTCTCACACACACTTTACCACATCCAACTCCCCACCCTCTCACACACACTGTACTCCTCAAACTCCCTTCACCCTCACACACACACTGTACCCCATCCAACTCCTCAACCTCTCACAGACACACTGTACCGAATCAAACTCCCAACACTCTCACACACACAAACTGTACCCCAAATAATTCCTCAATCACTCTCACACTCACTGTACCCCATCTAACTCCCCATCCTCTCACACACACACTGTACTCCATCCAACTCCCCACCCTCTCACACAAATTGTACCCCATCCAACTCCCCACTCTCGCACACACACTGTACCCCATCCAACTCACCACCCTGTCTCACACACACTGTACCATGTCCAAATGCCCAACCTCTCATAATCACTGTACCCCATCCATACCACACAATCTCACTCACATTCTGTACCCCATTCAACTCCCCAGCCTCTCACACAAGCTGTTCCCCATCAATCTCCCCACTCTCTCTCACACACACTGTACCACATCCAACTCAACACCCTCTCACATACACACTGTACCCCATCCAACTCTCCACACTCTCACACACACACTGTACCCCATCCAACTCCCCACCCTCACACACACACTGTACCCCATCCAACTCCCCACCCTCTCACACACACTACACCCTATACAAGTCCACATCCTCTCACACACACACTGTACCCAATGCAACTCACCATACCCTCACACCCACACTGTACCCCATCCAACTCCCCACCCTCTCACACACACACTGTACCCCCTCCAACTCCCCACCCTCTCACACACACACTGTACCCCGTCCAACACCCCACAATCTCACACACACACTGTACCCTCTCCAACTCCCCACCCTCTCACACACACACTGTACCCCATCCAACTCCCCACCCTCACACACACACTGTACCCCATCCAATTCCCCAATCTCTCACACAAACTGTACCCCATCCAACTCCATACCCTGTCACACACACAGTACCCCATCCAACTCCCCACACTCACACACACACTGTACCCCATCCAACTCCCCACCCTCTCACACACACTGTACCCCATCCAACTCCCCACCCTCTCACACACACACTGTACCTCATTCAACTCCCCACCCTCTCACACACTCACTGTACCCCATCCAACTCCCCACCCTCTCACACACACACTGTACCCCATCCAACTCCCCAAATTATCAAACACGCACTATACCACATCCATCTCCCCAACCTCTCACAGACACTGTACCCCATCCAACTCCACAAACTCCCACACACACTGTACATCATCCAACTCTGCACCCGCTCACACACACTACACCCTATACAAGCCCACATCCACTCACACAGACACTGTACCCCATCCCTCTCCCCACACTCACACACACAAACTGTACCCCATCCTACTCCCCACACGTTCACAACACTGTACCCCATCCAAATCCACACCTTCTCACACACACACTGTACCACATCCAACTCCGCAACCTCTCACAGACACTGTACCCCATCCAACTCCACAAACTCCCACACACACTGTACATCATCCAACTCCGCAACCGCTCACACACACTACACCCTATACAAGCCCACAACCACTCACACAGACACTGTAGCCCATCCCACTCCCAACACTCACACACACAATCTGTACCCCATCCTACTCCCCTCACGCTCACAACACTGTACCCCATCCAAATCCACACCTTCTCACACACACACTGTACCACATCCAACTCCGCATCCTCTCACAGACACTGTACCCCATCCAACTCCACAAATTCCCACACACACTGTACATCATCCAACTCCGCACCCGCTCACACACACTACACCCTATACAAGCCCACATCCACTCACACAGACACTGTACCCCATCCCACTCCCCACACTCACACACACAAACTGTACCCCATCTGACTCCGCACACGCTCACAACACTGTACCCCATCCAAATCCACACCTTCTCACACACACACTGTACCCCATCCACCTCCCCACCCTCTCTCGCACACACTGTACCCCATCCAACTCCCCACCCTCTCACACACACATGTACCCCATCCAACTCCCCACCCTCTCACACACACACTGTACCCCATCCATCTCCCAACCCTCTCACACACACACTGTACCCCATCTGACTCCCCACCCTGTCATGCACACACTGTACCCCATCCAACTCCACACCCTCTCACACACACACTGTACCCCATCCAACACCCCACTTTCTCACACACACACTGTACCCCATCCAACTCCCCACCCTCTCACACACTCACTGTACCCCATCCAACTCCCCACCCTCTCACACACGCACTGTACCCCATCCATCTCCCCAACCTCTCACAGACACTCTACCCCTTCGAACTCCACAAACTCCCACACACACTGTACACCATCCAACTCCACACCCGCTCACACACACTACACCCTATACAAGTCCCCATACACCCTACACTGTACCCCATCCAACTCCCCACCCTCTCACACACACATGTACCCCATCCAACTCCCCACCCTCTCACACACACACTTTACCCCATCCATCTCCCAACCCTCTCACACACACACTGTACTCTATTCAACACCCCTCCCTCTCACACACACACTGTACACCATCCAACACCTTTCCCTCTCACACAAACTGTACCTCATCCAACTCCCAACCCTCTCACACACACTGTACCCCATCCAACTCCCCACCCTCTCACACACTCACTGTACCAAATCCAACTCCCCACCCTCTCACACACACACTGTACCCCATCCAACTCCCGAAATTAACAAACACGCACTGTACCCCATCCATCTCCGCAACCTCTCACAGACACTGTACCCCATCCAACTCACCACCCTGTCTCACACACACTGTACCATGTCCAAATCCCCAACCTCTCATACTCACTGTAACCCATCCATACCACACAATCTCACACACACTCTGTACCCCATTCAACTCCCCACCCTCTCACACACGCTGTACCCCATCTATCTCCCCACTCTCTCTCTCACACACTGTACCACATCCAACTCAACACCCTCTCACACACGCACTGTACCCCATCCAACTCCCCATCCTCTCACACACACTGCAGACCATCCAACTCCCTACCCTCTCACACACACAAACTGTACCCAATCCAACTCCCCACCCTCTCACAGACACACTGTACCAAATCGAACTCCCAACCCTCTCACACACAAACTGTACCCCAAATAATTCCTCAATCACTCTCACACACACTGTACCCCATCCACCTCCCCACCCTCTCTCGCACACACTGTACCCCATCCAACTCCCCACTCTCGCACACACTGTACCCCATCCAACTCCCCACCCTCTCACACACACATGTACCCCATCCAACTTCCCACCCTCTCACACACACACTGTACCCCATCCACCTCCCCACCCTCTCTCACACACACTGTACCCCATCCATCTCCCAACCCTCTCACACACACACTGTACCCCATCCAACTCCCCACCCTGTCATGCACACACTGTACCCCATCCAACTCCCCACTCTCTCACACACACACTGTACCCCATCCAACTCCACACCCTCTCACACACTCACTGTACCCCATCCAACTCCCCACCCTCTCACACACACACACTGTACCACATCGAATTCCCCAAATTATCACACACGCACTGTACTCCATCCATCTCCCCAACCTCTCACAGACACTGTACCCCATCCAACTCCACAAACTCCCCACACACTGTAACCCATCCAACTCCCCAACCTCTCACACACACACTGTACACCATCCAACTCCGCTCCCGCACACACACACCGCTCCCTATCCATGTCCCCATCCACTCACACACACACTGTACCCCATCCCTTTCCCCACACTTTCACACATACACACACTGTACCCCATCTAAAGCCCACACTCTCACACATACACTGTTCTTCATCCAACTCATCACCCTCCCACACAAACCGTACCCCATCCAACTCCACACCCTCTCACATACACACTGTACCCCATTCAAATAGCCACCTTCTCACACACTCACTGTACCCCATCCAACTCCCCACCCTCTCACACACACACTGTACCCCATCCAACTCTCCAAATTATCAAACACGCACCGTACCCCATCCATTTCCCCAACCTCTCACAGACACTCTACCCCATCCAACTCCACAAACTCCCACACACACTGTACACCATCCAACTCCACACCCGCTCACACACACTACACCCTATACAAGTCCCCATCCACTCACAGACACACTGTGCCCCATCCCACTCCCCACACTCACACACACAAACTGTAACCCATCCTACTCCTCACACGCTCACAACACTGTACCCCATCCAAATCCACACCCTCTCACACACACACTCTTCCCCATCCAACTCCCCACCCTCTCACACACACACTGTACCCTATCCAACTCCCCACCCTCACACACACACTGTACCCCATCCAACTCCCCACCCTCTCACACACACTGTACCCTCTCCAATTCCCCACCCTCTCACACACACTGTACCCTATCCAACTCCCCACCCTCACACACTCACTGTGCCCCATCCAACTCCCCACCCTCTCACACACACACACTGTTCCCCATCCAACTCCCCACCCTCTCACACACACACACTGTTCCCCATCCAACTCCCCACCCTCTCACACACACTGTACTGCATCCAACTGCCCACACTCACACACACACTGTACCCCATCCAACTCCCCACACTCTCACACACACACTGTACTCCATCAAATTCCCCAATCTCTCACACACACTGTACCCATTCCCATTTCCCAACCTCTCACACACAATCACTGTACCCCACCCAACTCCCCACCCTCTCACACACTCACTGTACCCCACCCAACTCCCCAGCCTCACACACACACTGTACTCCCTCCAACTCCCCACTCTCTTACTCTGTACCCCATCCAAATCCACACACTCATACTTACACACTATACCCCATCCAAACCCCCACCCTCATACACAAACTGTACCCCATCCAACTTCCCACCCTATCACCCACACACTGTAACCCATCCAACTCTCCACCCTCTCACACACACTGTAACCCATCCAACTCGCAACCCTCTCTCAAACACACACTGTACCTTTTCCAACTCCCCACAATCTCAACCACACACTGTGACCCAGCCAACTCCCCACCGTCTCACACACACACTGTACCCCATCCAACTCCCCACAATCTCAACCACACACTGTGACCCAGCCAACTCCCCACCGTCTCACACACACACTGTACCCCATCCAACTCCCCACCGTCTCACACACACACTGTACCCCATCCAACTCCCCACCCTCTCACACACACACTGTACCCCATCCAACTCCCCACCATCTCACACACACTGTACCCCATCCAACTCCCCACCCTCTCACACACACTGTACCCCATCCAACTCCCCACCATCTCACACACACTGTACCCTATCCAACTCCCCACCATCTCACACACACACTGTACCGCATCCAACTCCCCACAATCTCAACCACACACTGTGACCCAGCCAACTCCCCACCGTCTCACACACACACTGTACCCCATCCAACTCCCCACCCTCTCACACACACTGTACCCCATCCAACTCTCCAACCTCACAAACTCTGTACCTCATCCATTTCCCCAACCTCTCCCATAAGCACTGTACCCCCTCCAACTCCCCACCCTCTCACACACACACTGTACCCCATCCAACCCCCCAAATTATCACACACATACTGTACAACATCCAACTCCCCACGATCTCAAACACACACTGTAGCCCATCCAACTCCCCAGCTCACAAACACACACACTGTACCTCATGCAACTCCCCACCCTCACACACACACTGTACCCCTTCCAACTCCTCAACCTCATACTCTGTACCCCATCCAAATCCACACAATCATACTTACACACTATATCCCATCCAACCCCCCACCCTCATACACAAACTGTACCCAATCCAACACCCCACCCTCTCACACACACACTGTACACCATCCAACTCCCCACCCTCTCACACACAAACTGTACCCCATCCAACTCCCCACCCTCTCACACACACTGTACCCCATCCAACTCCCAACCCTCTCACACACACTGTACCCAATCCAACACCCCACCCCCTCACACACACACTGTACACCATCCAACTCCCCACCCTCACACACACACTGTACCCCATCCAACTCACCACTATCTCACACACACTGTACCCCATCCAACTCCCCACCCTCTCACACAAACTGCACCCCATCCAACTCACCACTATCTCACACACACACTGTAACCCATCCAACACGCAACCCTCTCTCAAACACACACTGTACCCCATCCAACTCCCCACCCTCTCACACACACACTGTACCCCATCCAACTCCCCACCCTCTCTCACACACACTGTATCTCATACAACTCCCCCACCTCGCACACATACACTGTTCCCCGTCCAACTCCACACCCTCTCATACACACACAGTACAGCAGACAACTCTCCACCCTCTCACACACACTGTACCCCATCTGACTCCCCACTCTCACACACACACACTGTACCCCATCTGACTCCCCACCCTCTCACACACACTGTACCCCATCCCACTCCACACCCTCTCACACACACACTGTACCCCATCCCACTCCACACCCTCTCACACACACCCTGTACCCCATCCAACTCCACGCCCTATAACACACACACTGTACCCCATCCAACTCCACACCCTATAACACACACACTGTACCCTATCCAACTCCCCAACCTCTCACAAACACACTATACCCCATCCAAAACCCCACCCTCTCTCACACACACACTGTACCCCATCCAACACCCCACCCTCTCACACACGCACTGTACCCCATCCAACTCCCCACGCTCTCACATACGCACTGTACCCCATCCAACTCCCCACCCTCTCCCACACACTGTACCCCATCCAACTCCCCACCATCTCACACACACACTGTACCCCATCCAACTCCCCACACTCTCATACACACACCCTGCAAGCCATCCAACTCCCCACACTGTCACACACAATGTACCCCATCCAACTCCCCATCCTTTCACACACACTGTACCCCATCCAACTCCCCACCCTCTCACACTGACACTGTACCCCATCCAACTCCCCACCCTCACACACACACTGCACCCCATCCAACTCCCCACCCTCTCACACTTACACTGTACCCCATCCAACTCCCCACCCTCACACACACACTGTACCCCATCCAACTCCCCACCCTCTCACACACACTGTACCCCATCCAACTCCCCACCCTCTCATACACAAGCACACTCTACCCATTCCAATTCCCCATTTTGTCACACCTTCACTGTGTCCCATTGTCCTCCCCATGGAGCCATGGTATATGTGAATGGGTCCTTGGCAATGACCCTTTATTTGAACGTGTGCCTGTATGGAAATTTATCACCTATGGCACACCAGTTGCAGGCACTGGCTGCTATGTGGGCTCTTGAGGTGGAATTTTTAGCCATTGGCCAGAATATTGCTGTTGGCGTGTGAGGGCGGGGTCTGACATGCTGATGCACGACATGAGACGTTATGAAGTCTGGCATTTGCCATGACGCCTTCGCACGATATTTAGATATACCGTTTGGCTGCTCGGCGTGCGTTGCAGGCAGCTGTGCGCTATTAAGGCCATTGAAAAAGCAATTAAAGTTCTTTGCAATGCTGTCCGTCCAACCTTAAGGCTGGTGGGCAAGCGAAGAGCCCAAGAGGCCTCTGCGTTTTTAAGGGAACCTCATCCACGGGCGGTATGAGGTTGTCTAAATCTTTTATTAATTAATTGAAAAACCTTTCCTAAATATATAAGCATGACCCAGCTCATGTGGCACTGTCACATGAGGGGACATAGTTAAATAATTTTGTACTTTAGTTTGAACAAAAGTTTTATTAGCAACTTAATCTCCCTGAGGCAGCTCCGTGCCTCATGGAGACTGCTGCACTCTTGTGTGCGCATGCGCTATAGAGCGCAGGCCCCGACTCTCTCTCTCCTCCCCCCGCGCACTGAGCACCTCCAGCCGCTCGTTACACCGGGCGGGCCTTAATTGGCCCGCCCACGTAAAATGGCGGCATGCAGTCAATCAAAGGTGGCGGTCAGATCCGCGCCAACCCCTGCCCGCTCCCGTCTAGCCCACCCACCCTCTGTAGGTACATTTCTGGCCCGTGTGTTTTCACAGTCTTGCTGAAACAGATGGGCTTTTGAATGGCCCGCTGCGTTTTCCGGCTCTGCTTCCGCTGTGATCGCGCTGTCAAACTCCGCCCACGATGTTGTGGCGGTAACACAAACCTGAGTCAAACAGGGGCAGGCTTGGGTCCTAAGTATTGCTGGATAAGAGGTGCTCAGGAACGGTATAGAAGGGAAGAAAGGAACAGGGTCCGCAGTATTGAATGAGGATTACATTGCCAGAGAACATCTATAGAGGAGATGGTGCCTTGGTGATGCCACTGAACTAGTAATCCACAGACCCAGGCTAATGCTCTGGTGATTTGGGTTCAAATTCCACCAATGGAGCTGGTGGAATTTTAACTGAATTAATAAAATCTGCAGTATAAAGCTAGTCCCAGTAATGGTGACCATGAAACTATCATCAATTGTTGTAAAAAACCCATCTGGTTCACTAGTGTCCTTTAGGGAAGGAAATCTGCTGTCCGTACCTGGTCTGGCCTACATGTGACTCCAGACCCACCGCAATGATGTTGACTCTTAACTGCCCTCTGAAATGGCCTAGCAAGCCACTCAGTTCAAGGGCACTTAGGGATGGGCAACCAATGTTGGCCTTGTTTATGACTCCCACACCCATGAAAGAATAAATAAAAAATAAATGCCCGAGAGGGGATCAAGGACCGAATCTAGTTAGTTACAGTTAAGAATAAGTAGAGGTACTATTAAACTACTAGATGTATCTTATAAACCACCAACTAGTGGGGGAAATAGTAAGAAACAAATCTGCTGGAAAATTACAGATAGGAGTTGCGATAAGGGAAGCTTTTCGTTATCCAAATATAGACTGGAATAGTAATAGTGTAAAGGAAGGAGAGGGGGCAATTTTGTATTTTAGTTTGAACAAAAGTTTTATTAGCAACTTAATCTCCCTGAGGCAGCTCCGTGCCTCAGGGAGACTGCTGCACTCTTGTGTGCACATGCGCTATAGAGCGCAGGCTCCGACTGTCTCTCTCCTAACCCTGCGCGCTGAGCGCCTCCAGCCACGCGTTGAAGTGTGTTCAGGAGAATTTTCTACATCATTATGTTTACAACCCAAGCAAGGAGGCATTGTTGGATCAGGTTCGAGGGAATGAGGCGAGTCAAGCTGTTGAAATGTCACTCGGGGAGCATTTAGGAAACCGTGATCATTGTATCATAAAGTTTAGGTTGCCAATGGAAAAGGGCAAGAAGCAAAGTCAAGAAAAAACACTTAATTGGATGGGGACCAAGTTCAGAGGGGTGGGAATGGGCATGTCCCAGATAAATTAGAATCAAAGGTTAGCAGGCAGAAGTGTAATGGAGCAATGGGCTTCCATGAAAGAGGAGATAGTTCAGGTACAGTTGTGACACATTCCAATGAGGAGCAAAGGTAGGACAAACAAATCCAGAGCTCCTTGAATGACAAGAGGGATAAGTGAATCAGATAAAGGATATGTATGACAGGTGTCAGGTAAATAATACAATTGAGAATTAGACTCAATGTAGAAAGCTCAGAGGGGAAGTGAAAAAAGAAATGAGAGCCAAGGAGAGAATACGAGGCTGACAGCTAAGATAAAAGGGAACCTAAAAGTCTTTTATAGGCATATAAGTAATGAAAGGATAGTAAGAGCAGGGTGGGACCAATTAGAGACTGAAAAGGAGATTTACACATGTAGGCAGGGGGCATGGCTGAAGTAATAAATGAATACTTTGCATCTGTCTTTACCAAGGAAGAAGATGCTGCCAACGTCAGAGGAAAGAGGAGGTCGTTGAGACACAGGGTGGGCTAAAAGTTGATAAAGAGGAGGTATTAGAGAAGCTGTCTCTACTTAAAGTTGATAAGTCACCAGGACCAGATAAAATGCACCCAAGGATACTGAGGGAAGTAAGGGTGGAAACCGGGGAAGCACAGGCCATAACCTTCCAGCCCTTCTTAGGTACATGGCTGGCACCCGAGCACTGGAGAATTGCAAATGTGCTCAAAACAGGCTGTAAGGATAAGCCCAGCAATGACAGGCCACTCAGTTTAACCTCAGTGATGGGGAAGTATTAGAAATGGTAATTTGTGACAAAATTAACAGCCGCTTGGACAATCGTGGATTAATTAAGGAAACCAGAATGGATTTGTTAAAGGCAAGTTGTGTTTAATTAACTTGATTGAGTTTTCTGATGAGCGAAAAGAGGGGTTGATGAGGATAATGGGGTTGATGTGGTGCACATGGACCTCTAAAAGGTATTCGATAAAATGCCACAAAACAGGCTTATTAGCAAAGTTTAAGCGCATGGAACAATAGGAACAATTTTACCGCCCCCACCCACCAGTGGGATTTCCCACTCCCGCCGTGGTCAATGGAATTTTGAGTGGCTCGCTGTATTTCCTGGCCCCACTCCCACCACGATGGGGCTGTAAAATTCCACCCAGAGAGCAGTGGTGAACGGCTGATTTTCAGACTAGCAGAAGGTGTGTATCGGGATTCCTCAGGGATTGGCATTAGGACCACCATTTCTCTTGATTGCTATTAACGGCCTAGACTTGGGAATGCAGGGCACAATTTCAAAATTGGCAGATGACACAAAACTGGGAGGCACTGTGAGGAGGATAATGATGGAATTCGTGATGACATAGACATGTTGGTGGATTGAGCAGGCATGGGGCAGGTTAAGTTTAATGCAGAGAAGTGTGAAGTGATTCATTTTGGTAAGAAGAACATGGAGAGACAATATAAGATACAGGGTACAATTCTAAAGGGGGTGCAGGAGCAGAGGGACCTGGGGGTATTTGTGAATAATTCATTGAATGTGGCAGGACAGGCTGAGAGTGCGGTTAAATAGCCATTCGGACGCCTAACCTTTAGAAATACAAAAGCAGTACAAAGGCAGGGAAATTATAACAAGCCTTTATGAAGCTCTCAACTGGAATATTGTGTCTGATCCAACGCACTGCACTGTAGGAAGGGTGCAAAGGTTTTGGAAATGATTGTTGAGAACGGTCCCAGTGATGAGAGACTTCAGGTACATGCATAGATTTGAGAAGTTGTGAGTCGCTCTCCTGACAGAAGAGAAGGTCCTGGGAGTGTTTGATGGGGACAGTGTAGAGGGATCTTTACTCTATATCTAACTCCGTGCTGTACCTGCCCTGGGAGTGTTTGATGGGGACAGTGTAGAGGGAGCTTTACTCTGTATCTAATCCCGTGCTGTACCTGCCCTGGGAGTGTTTGATGGGGACAGTGTAGAGGGAGCTTTACTCTGTATCTAATCCCGTGCTGTACCTGTCCTGGGAGTGTTTGATGGGGACGGTGTAGAGGGACCTTTACTCTGTACCTAACCCCGTGCTGTACCTGCCCTGGGAGTGTTTGATGGGGACGGTGTAGAGGGAGCTTTACTCTGTATCTAACCCCGTGCTGTACCTGCCCTTGGAGTGTTTGATGGGGATGGTGTAGTGGGATAAATGTTTATGCAGCGAGTGTAAGATGTGAAATTTGGGCTTTGTCATGTCTCCAGTGATTACTGTATATAGTGCGAATTAGCTTCCAATGGAATCAGATTTGTTCTATTTAATCCAGTAAAGCTGAGCTCAAATGGATTTGTTTTGTTCATTTGCAGATGTTAAAGGATCCAAGAGGGAATAGCATTTCTAGAACATTCTTCAGCTGGTAATTAAATTAGATTCCCAATAGCCTGCCAGGGAAATATTAATATAATTGAGCAAATTTCAAACAAAGCAGATAACTCTAAGTGAGCGAAGACTTGGAGCAGCTTGTTGTGTTTATTTAAGTTGTGCTCGCTGACCTACGTTGGCTCCCACTTCCCAACGCCTCGATTTTAAAATCCTCACCCTTGTTTTCAAATCCCTCCATGACCTCACCCCTCCCTATCTCTGTAACCCCCCTCCAGCCCCACACCCCTCCGAGATCTCTGCGTTCCTCTAATTCTGACCTTGTGCATTCCTGATTTTAATCGGTCCACCATTGGCGGCCGTGCCTTCAGCTGCCTGGGCCCCAAGCTCTGGAATTCCCTCCCTACACCTCTCCACCTCTCTACCTCACTCTCCTCCTTTACGACCCTCCCTAAAACCAACCTCTTTGACCAAACCTTTCGTCACCTGCCCCTTGTATCTCCTTATGTGTCCTGGGATCATACTTTGCTCTAGAATTGTGCCCGTGAAGTGCTTTACTACGTTGAGGGCACTATATAATTACGAGCTGGTGTTATTGCTGTAAAAGTCTTCACGGACCGAGCACAATGTCATCTCAGCACAGCATCTGTGAGGGGCTGGGGTGATATATTTTAAAGGCTGTGACTTTTAATCAGGCTCTTGCATGTCAGAAGTACCACTTATCCTGTCCAACCCAACCCTGTCAAAGTAGAGTCCTCATTGGCAATGAAGGCAGGAATACCAACTGGAGAATAGCCCCTGCCAGGCTGCCCTCACTCTTCCTCATGGCCTTTCTTGCATTTCCATTGTTCACCTCTTTTGATTCGCGAAATGAACTCATCACTTTCCTGCCCACGTCTCCCCCCTGGCTAAACGTTCCCTCTGGGCCCCATCCTGACTGCTCCTCAGAGCACCAAGGGCTGCCACCACTCAGTCAACATAGCCTAGGCTCCACACCTGTGCAGGCCCGACCTGCTCTTCCTCCCAGGCCGTTGCATCGACCGGGTCACACAGGCCAGGCCTCGCTGCGTGGTTCATCCCTCAATGCCCGCCTCCTGCTTGCTTGCTGCCCACTTGCTTCCTTTCACTCTAGGCAGACAGCTCATTCCAGGCCCCCACATCCCTCCACTTGTTCCTGGCTAGGCCTTCCCTCCTCTACTCATGCACTTTCATGATGCCGAGATTAAGACCGAGATAGATAGGTCCTTGACTGGTAAGGGGATCAAAGGTCACGGGGAGAAGGCGGGAGAATGGGGTTGAGAGACTTATCAGCCATGATTGAATGGCGGAGCAGACTCGATGGGCCGAATGGCCTAATTTCTGCTCCTATGTCTTATGGTCTTATGCCACTGATTCAGGACCCAAGGTGCAATCATCCCAATCTTCAACCTTACCGGGTAAAAGAATCATAGAAATTGCAGCAACAGAGAGAAAGAGAGAGCGAGACCATTCAGCCCTTCTATGCTGGCGCCTCCTCCTCATCCTATCCCCAGGTAAGTACTGCTTGCATTCTTTCTTTTATTTCTCCAATTTCCTTTAAATGCTGTTCCAGTCTCTGCCTCAGCAGTCCTGTTGCTCAGAGGGTCCATCTTCTCATGACCTTCTGCATGAAAACATTCCCCCTACGGCCTTACAGTGATAATCCTCAGCCGGTGCCTCATTGTTACTGTCCCAGCATCAGTGGGACCCACCTCTCACTATCCACACGCTCCAAACCTCTCAGGGCACTGAAAGCTTCCATCCGCTCCCCATTAACCTCCTCCTTCAGTGAGGAAAGCGTCAATAATTTGAGTCTCCCTTCTCACTGTTGCAGTCGTTGTAGTAAATCTGCTTTGGGCTGGGCACTAACATCACACACACAGTTATCACCTTCGACTGTAAGCTCTGGCCGAGGGAGTCCCTTGCAGTAAACATTCTCCCTTTTTGTGCACTTGTAGCTCTGGAATAGGAGTCCTGCAGGAACAGCTCTGCACAGACTTGTCCAACAAGCGGACCGTGGGCTGCATGAGGCCTACAAAGACCCTCCACCCCCACCCAATACCTCCCAGTGTGGCCCCCCACCCAAGGGAGGCCGTTTTCAAAATGCCGGCAAGGAGAGTGGGAGGATATGAAAGAAACTCTGCCAATCGCGTGCCAGCCTGCTCCCGTGTTTGCTGCTGATAGGCAGAGCGGAAAATGTGAGAGAGAAACAGCCTCTGATTGGAGGAGCAGCATCGCTGGCAGTGGTGGGAGTGTTCTGGAAAAAGAGGTGTTGGCGGGGGGGATGGAGGTGCAAAGAGAGAGAGGCTGGCAGGCTGGGCAGGGTAGTAGGAGGCTGGCAGGCTGGGCAGGGGTGGAGGAGGCTGGCAGGCTGGGCAGGGGAGGAGGAGGCTGGCAGGATGGGCAGGGGAGGAGGAAATTGGCAGGCTGGGCAGGGGTGGAGGAGGCTGGCAGGCTGGGCAGGAGAGGAGGAGGCTGGCAGGATGGGCAGGGGAGGAGGAGGCTGGCTGGCTGGGCAGGGGAGGAGGAGGCTGGCAGGCTGGGCAGGCGTGGAGGAGGCTGGCAGGCTGGGCAGGGGTGGAGGAGGCTGGCAGGCTGGGCAGGGGAGGAGGAGACTGGCAGGCTGGGCAGGGGAGGAGGAGGCTGGCAAGCTGGGCAGGGGAGGAGGAGGCTGGCAGGATGGGCAGGGGAGGAGGAAATTGGCAGGCTGGGCAGGGGTGGAGGAGGCTGGCAGGCTGGGCAGGGGTGGAGGAGGCTGGCAGGCTGGGCAGGGGAGGAGGAGGCTGGCAGGATGGGCAGTGGAGGAGGAAATTGGCAGGCTGGGCAGGGGTGGAGGAGGCTGGCAGGCTGGGCAGGGGTGGAGGAGGCTGGCAGGCTGGGCAGGGGAGGAGAAGAATGGCAGGCTGGGCAGGGGAGGAGGAGGCTGGCAGGCTGGGCATGGGAGGAGGAGGCTGGCAGGATGGGCAGGGGAGGAGGAGGCTGGCTGGCTGGGCATGGGAGGAGGAGGCTGGCAGGCTGGGCAGGGGAGGAGGAGACTGGCAGGTTGGGCAGGGGAGGAGGAGGCTGGCAAGCTGGGCAGGGGTGGAGGAGGCTGGCAGGCTGGGCAGGGGAGGAGGAGACTGGCAGGCTGGGCAGGGGTGGAGGAGGCTGGCTGCCGGGGCAGGAGATGAGGAGGCTGGCAGGCGGGGCAGGAGATGAGGAGGCTGGCAGGCTGGGCAGGGGAGGAGGAGGCTGGTAGGCTGGGCAGGGGAGGACGGAGCTGGCAGGCTTGTCAGGGGTGGAGGAGGCTGGAAGGATAGTCAGGGGAGGTGGAGGCTGGCAGGTGGGGCAGGGGAGAAGGAGAATGGCAGGCTGGGCAGGGGAGGAGGAGGCTGGCAGGTTGGGCAGGTGAGGAGGAGACGTCCAGGCTGGGCAGGGGAGGAGAAGAATGGCAGGCTGGGCAGGGGTGGAGGAGGCTGGCAGGCTGGGCAGGGGAGGAGGAGGCTGGCAGGCTGGGCAGGGGAGGAGGATACTGGCAGGCTGGGCAGGGGAGGAGGAGGCTGGCAGGCTGGGCAGGGGAGCAGGAGGCTGGCAGGATGGGCAGGGGAGGAGGAGACTGGCAGGCTGGGCAGGGGAGCAGGAGGCTGGCAGGATGGGCAGGGGAGGAGGAGGCTGGCAGGCTGGGCAGGGGAGCAGGAGGCTGGCAGGCTGGGCAGGGGAGCAGGAGGCTGGCAGGATGGGCAGGGGAGGAGGAGGCTGGCAGGCTGGGCAGGGGAGCAGGAGGCTGGCAGGCTGGGCAGGGGTGGAGGAGGCTGGCAGGCTGGGCAGGGGAGGAGGGTTCAGGCAGGCTGGGCAGGGGAGGAGGAGACTGGCAGGCTGGGCAGGGGAGGAGGAGGCTGGCAGGCTGGGCAGGGGTGGAGGAGGCTGGCAGGCTGGGCAGGGGAGGAGGGTTCAGGCAGGCTGGGCAGGGGAGGAGGGTTCAGGCAGGCTGGGCAGGGGAGGAGGAGGCTGGCAGGCTGGGCAGGGGAGGAGGAGGCTGGCAGGATTGTCAGGGGAGGAGGAGGCTGGCAGGTTGGGCAGGGGAGGAGGAGCCTGGCAGGCTGGGGAGGGGTGGAGGAGGCTGGCAGGCTGGGCAGGGGAGAAGGAGACTGGCAGGCTGGGCAGGGGAGAAGGAGACTGGCAGGCTGGGCAGGGGAGGAGGAAATTCGCAAGCTGGGCTGGGGTGGAGGGGGATGCGAGGCTGGGCAGGGGAGGAGGAGCCTGGCAGGCTGGGCAGGGGAGGAGGAGGCTGGCAGGCTGGGCAGGGTAGTAGGAGGCTGGCAGGCTGGGCAGGGTAGTAGGAGGCTGGCAGGCTGGGCCGGGGAGGAGGAGGCTGGCAGGCTGGCCTGGGCAGGGGAGGAGGAGGCTGGCAGGCTGGGCTGGGCAGGGGAGGAGGAGGCTGGCAGGCTGGGCAGGGGAGGAGGAGGCTGGCAAGCTGGGCAGGGCAGGGGAGGAGGCTGGCAGGCTGGGCAGGGGAGGAGGAGGCTGGCAGGCTGGGCAGGGGAGGAGGAGACTTCCAGGCTGGGCAGGGGAGGAGGAGACCTCCAGGCTGGGCAGGGGAGGAGGAGGCTGGCAGGCTGGGCAGGGGAGGAGGAGACTGGCAGGCTGGGCAGGGGAGGAGGAGACTGGCAGGCTGGGCAGGGGAGGAGGAGGCTGGCAGCAGGGCTGGGGAGGAGGGGATTGGAACACTGGGCAGGGGAGGAGGGGGCTGGCAGGCTGGGCATGGGAGGTGGGGGCTGCCAGGCTGGGCAGGGGAGGAGGGGGCTGGCAGGCTGGGCAGGTGAGGAGGAGACTGGCAGCCGGGTAGGGGAGGAGGAGGCTGGCCGGCTGGGCAGGGGAGGAGGAGACTGGCAGCCGGGTAGGGGAGGAGGAGGCTGGCAGCCGGGTAGGTGAGGAGGGGGCTGGCAGGCTGGGCAGGGGAGGAGGAGGCTGGCAGGCTGGGCAGGGGAGAAGAAGACTGGAAGGCTGGGCAGGGGTGGAGGAGGCTGGCAGGCTGGGCAGTGGAGGAGGAGACTGCCAGGCTGGGCAGGGGAGGAGGAGGCTGGCAGGCTGGGCAGGGGAGGAGGCGGCTGGCAGGCTGGGCAGGGGAGGAGGAGGCTGGCAGGATGGGCAGGGTAGGAGGAAACTGGCAGGCTGGGCAGGGGAGGAGGAGACTGGCAGGTTGGGCAGAGGAGGAGGAGGCTGGCAGGATGGGCAGGGTAGGAGGAAACTGGCAGGCTGGGCAGGGGAGGAGGAGACTGGCAGGTTGGGCAGAGGAGGAGGAGGCTTGCAGGCTGGGCAGTGGAGGAGGAGACTGCCAGGTTGGGCAGGGGAGGAGGGGTCTGGCAGGCTGGACAGGGGAGGAGGGGTCTGGCAGGCTGGGCAGTGGAGGAGGAGACTGCCAGGCTGGGCAGGGGAGGAGGGGGCTGGCAGGTTGGGCAGGGGAGGAGGAGACTGGCAGGCTGGGCAGGCGAGGTGGAGGCTGGCAGGCTGGCAGGGGAGGAGGGGGCTGGCAGGTTGGACAGGGGAGGAGGAGACTGTTAGGCTGGGCAGGCGAGGTGGAGGCTGGCAGGCTGGGCAGGGGAGGAGGGGGCTGGCAGGCTGGGCAGGGGAGGAGAAGAATGGCAGGCTGGGCAGGGGAGGTGGAGGCTGGCAGGCTGGGCAGGGCAGGGGAGGAGGAGGCTGGCAGGCTGGGCAGGGGAGGAGGAGACTGTCAGGCTGGGCAGGGGAGGAGGGGGCTGGCAGGCTGGGCAGGGGAGGAGGAGGCTGGCAGGCTGGGCAGGAGAGGAGGGGGCTGGCAGGCTGGGCAGGGGAGGAGGAGACTGGCAGGCTGGGCAGGGGAGGAGGGGGCTGGCAGCAGGGATGGGCAACCGGCGGATGAAGGGCGCTGTCAGGCTCAGAGGGCCAGAGAGAGTGACTGAGTCAGTGTGGGAGAGAGAATGAGTTATTGTGTGAGAGAGGGTGAGTGAGTTTTTTTTATTCAGTCATTGAATGTAAGCATCCCTGGCTGGGTCAGCATTTATTGCCCATCCCACAGTGCTGTTAGGGAGGGAGCTCCAGGATTTTGACCCAGCGACAGTGAAGGAATGGCGATATATTTCCAAGTCAGGATGGTGAGTGACTTGGAGGGGAACTTCCAGGCGGTGGTGTTCCCATGTGTCTGCTGCCCTTGTCCTTCTAGATGGTAGTGGTTGTGGGTTTGGAAGGTGCTGTCGAAGGAGGCTTGGTGAGTTCCTGCAGTGCATCTTGTAGATGGTACACACACTGCTGCCACTGTGTGTCGGTGGTGGAGGGAGTGAATGTTTGTGGATGGGGTGCCAATCAAGCGGGGCTGCTTTGTCCTGGATGGTGTTGAGCTTCTTGAGTGTTGTTGGAGCTGCACTCATCCAGGCAAGTGGGGAGTATTCCATCACACTCCTGACTTGTGCCTTGTAGATGGTGGACAGGCTTTGGGGAGTCAGGAGGTGAGTTACTCACCGCAGGATTCCCAGCCTCTGACCTGCTCTTGTAGCCGCAGTATTTATATGGCTAGTCCAGTTCAGTTTCTGGTCAATGGTAACCCCCAGGATGTTGATAGTTGGGGATTTAGTAATGGTAATGGCATTGAATGTCAAGGGGCGCTGGTTGGATTCTGTCTTGTTGGAGATGGTCATTGCCTGGCACTTGTGTGTCATGAATGTTACTTGCCACTTGTCAGCCCAAGCCTGGATACTGTCCAGGTCTTGCTGCATTTGGACATGGGCTGAGTGTGGGAGAGAGAGTTGGTGAGTGTGCATGTCCGGCTCAATCGCAGTCGCATGAGTCCCGCTGACCCTCGACCCCACACACCAATGCACAATCAGACAGTGGATGAGGATGAGTGAGTGACCAGCAAGAGATTGAAAGTGAGCCAGATAGACTCGAATGGTGACCTTTGTTAATTACTCTTTAATTATTAATTTATTGCTTTGACGTTGCTTTATTTTTGCTTAGCAAGTTATTTATTTTCTTCGTCCCATAACTTTATTTGATGTTGTGCCAAGCTTTATCTTTCTGAAATTTGCTCATATCGGCCCCTTGAGTGAGATAAAAATGAAAACCAAGTGAAAAGGCTGGACAATCCCGAGGAAGCTCCTCACAGGATCGTGTGTCCCTCACATCAATGTTCACACTGCTGCACATCTCCTGGAGGACACAGTTTGCGAGCAGTGAGGAGGTGGCAGTGGGCACAGATGAGAAGGGGGAGGTGATGTTGGTGGGGGGGGGGCAAACCGCCAGATGGGCACATGGCTGCCATTGACACTTTGGAGAATGGAGCAGCGCAACGGTATTGGGCAACCATAGCCCCAGGCTTGCT
The DNA here is from genome assembly GCF_017639515.1 of Carcharodon carcharias. NCBI lineage: Eukaryota > Metazoa > Chordata > Chondrichthyes > Lamniformes > Lamnidae > Carcharodon > Carcharodon carcharias. The sequence goes on along the minus strand of NC_054507.1, from coordinate 10,952,011 downwards.
TGGCAGAAACAGGGATGTGGGCATCGCTGGCAAGGTCAGCATTTGTTGCCCATCCATAATTGATCCTTGATTGGCTATTTCAGAGGGCAGTTAAGAGTCAACCACATTGCTGTGGGTCTGGAGTCACATGTAGGCCAGACCAGGTAAGGACAGGAGATTTCCTACTCTAAAGGATATTAGTGACCCAGATGGGTTTTTACAACGATCAATGATAGTTTCATGGTCACCATTACTGAGACTAGCTTTATATTCCAGATTTATTTTTAAATCTATTAATTGAATTGAAATTCCACCAGCTGCCATGGTGGGATTTGAACCTATGTCCCCAGAGCATTAACCTGGGTCTCTGGGTCACTAGTCCAGTTATCACTCTGACACCATACCCCATTCTACGTCATCATCCCCCTATCGCTGTGGACAGAGTTTAAAGGGGCTATATACCTGTAGCATTCCCCAAGCCAGCGATTTGAACCCCCAGGTTTCGGACAGGTCAGGAGCCAGCCTGATAAGTATTGAAATGTCTCCAATGATGCAATATGAACCCCGCTGTGATTTTAAATCTTTTCAACGCATTTCTTGAGTCTCTAGCAAAAGGTAACAGCAGCCATCCAGGCAGGAGAGGCTCAGCTAAGTAAGTTTTTGCCCCTTTCGCTGACTGTGACCCACTGGTCATCTCTTTCATATGTGTGTAGCAAGCAGATTGACTTTCTGGCAAATGGGCCTTGTCCTCAGCTAGAAGGACACAAAGGCAGAGCTGTTGGGGGTAGTGCGTGGCTGTGCCTGGCACTGCAGTGCCATCGTCAAATTCGAGGTGGAGGTGCCCGTGCAGTTGGTGGCACCCCTTTTTGTACCTGGCTCCATGATGGCCCAGAGCCTGGGGAGTCAGTGGTCCTTGTGCCAGGCTGAGGTGCCAGGCATGTGGGCAAGCGCAGGAAAGCTGTCTCCTTTCTGAATGCCTTCTTGTACATTCTGCCATCTCAATAGTGAAATAATGTAATCAGGACATTTATCAAACAAGCCACACTTTAATCTCCCAGTTGGTACAGTACCAGCTTGTAGTTAGTCCCAACAGGTCAAAGCTTCATATGAATCTGGTCAAAATAATGAATGAGCCCTCACTGGTTCAGCTTTGTGAGCTTCTTTGACTTACTGAGCCCAGATCATTGGGCAGATGCCTGGAGCTGTAATGAAATCCCATCCAGCACCTCTCGTGGTAAAGGGTGGATATACACCCATATCCACTGAGAGCATTAAAGTGTTCATTAAACTGTCCAGAACTGGGGAGTTTTGTCAGAAACTGCGCACTCGCAGCATCACATGGTGAGCTAAGCTCGAGTCACATACCCCTCCAGCTTGCACAGCTTCATTGCCCGCTCCATGTTTAAGCATGGTCTGTGCAAGCACATTGAGATTGCGGATGAAGGGCACCTGGGTATAAAAGAGTTAAAGTGGGTAATTTGGCTCCTTCTAGCTTGGTGAGGAGAGAGGGGAATGAAATATTGCTGATATGTCTGTGGTGTGTTAGTCAGGAACACAAGAGACCTTGATTGTCGTAGTGGTGTTATAAAGCCTCTTAAATCACTCATTTTATCAGAGTGGATGGCGGCTATGGTCCCTTATGACTGAGGTTGAGTAATGAGCTGACTAACCTGGGCCTTGTTTTACCAGACACTGTTTATTCAAACACTTCAAACACTGCGCCTAGTTTCTGTAAAAGTCAGTGACTGTTTTGGATTTCCCTGTAACTCAAGTCAGATCCCCTTCTTAATGGTTCATGTTTAAATGATCCTTTCTGGTATCCATTATTCCAGCTTTTGTAATAATAAAACACGGGATGATTTAATTATTTCTGTTTTAGCAACTAGCTGAACAATGAACTTCAACAATGACAGCTCAGTTTCCAACATTCTCCAGCCCAGGAATCTGAACCAGTGCTATCAACACATGCTGATTCATTCAAAAAGGCATCAATAATTATAATTCTATTTGTCTTAAGTGATTGAAACACACCTTATAATCCAGCTCACTTCCTCTGAATTGTTTCTCCCACATTTATCTTACTACATTAATCTCGCTGTTCTCACAGGGGAGGCAGTGGTATTATCACTGGACTGGTACTCCAGAGACCCAGGGTAATACTCTGGGGACCTGGGTTTGAATCCTACCATGGCAGATGGTGGAACTCAAATCCAGTAAAAATCTGGAGTTAAAAGTCCAATGGTGACCATGGAACGATTGTTGTAAAAAACCCATCTGGTTCACTAATGTCCTTTAGGGAAGGAAATCTGCCATCCTTAAGTGGTCTGGCCTACATGTGACTCCAGGTTGACTCTTAACTGCCCTTTGAACAGTGGTGAGTGTTTGACACCTGGAACCAAGGTTGAGGTGGTTTGATCTAGATGGCCAGCAACAAATAACAAAGTGGTGGTGGGGGGAAGGTTATGCATTAGGCACACGATCAACACGATTCAGTGAAAACTCAGAGAAGGGATGGAGCTAGATGGACTAGTCAGTCCAGGAACTGCAGGGTTTGTAACAAGGTTTACTGAGAGGTGTATATTTCACCTCCTTCCTATTTTTACTTAGTTCTGTTGAAGGGTCATGAGGAATCGAAACGTTAACTGTGTTCCTCTCCGCAGATGCTGCCAGACCTGCTGAGTTTTTCCAGGTATTTCTGTTTCTGTTTTGGTTTTGGATTTCCAGCATCCGCAGTTTTTTGTTTTTATTACAGAGAGGTGTGCTGGGGATTTCCAGCATTTTCTGTTTTTCTTTCCGATTTGCAGCATCTGCAGTATTTTGCTTTTGTGTGCAGGGTGACAGATAGCTGGAGTGATGAATAAACAGATAGATTGATTGCCAGATCGATGGCTAGACATGAAGACAAATAGAATGACAATTGTTGATAGGTCTTTGTGTCACCAATTGCAACAGAGAAATGCCAAGGCAATTAATAAAATCATAAACGAATTAACTGGAGTGACTATTCATAAAAGTGCTGAAAAATTTAATTGCAGCTGATTGATCATTGCAGCTTGAACAATCGGCAAACTACTGAGGAGTCAGACATTAGAGAGTCACTGGATCAGTAAGAAATGTTAATGGAAACTTGCTAACTCGCCTTGCTCCTCAGACCCTTCCTGTTACCAGTCTATGATCCCCAGGTTTTGACATGAATGCTTGGTTGATGATTTTTTTGGGTAATATCGTGCACCTTTGATGAGACTTGCTATTCCACTGGGAACGAGCAACACCTTCAGCAGCATCTGGAGCCTCGCACATTTCGGAACAAGATCCCTTTGTACGAGGCAATCTGTGTGGGCAGCTAGTTTCCTCTCAAACTGCTCATGACCCTCTGATAATCTTTTTCCATGAGCTCAGGGCTCTACTGGGGCTGTGTTCTCCCTTTCACTCTTCTCCTGCTCCACATCAATGGCCTCGTTCACTCATCGTCCAGTGGATTCCCTCATTTCACGGCTGGTCCCTCTCTATATCTGCGCCAATCGATTGCTTTTGGCTGCTGCTCGTAGTCCTGTGAGTAGGACCCCCACCCTTTTCGAAAGGAAATTAAAGCCTCAGAGAGCGCACAGAGCCGATTCACCAGGGTGATGCCAGGGATGGGAAGGGGAGACGAGAGACACTGGGACTATTTCTACAGGAGGCCATTTCATAGAATCATAGCATCACAGGATTGTACAGCACAGGACATTCAGCCCATCAGGTTGGTGCTGTCTCTTCTGAAGAGCAATCCAATTAGTCCCACTCCCTGTCTCTTTCCCATATCCCTGAAAATATTTATTCTCTGTTAAATGATTATCCAATTCCCTTTTGAAAGCCCCCGATTGGATTTGCCTCCAGTACATTCCAGGTCCTAACCACTTTCTGTGTAAAAAACCTTTTCCGTCACGTCTCCAATCACCTTAAATCTGTTCCCTCTGGTTCTCAATCCTTCCACCAAAGGGAACAGTTTCTCCCTTTCTACTCTGTCCAGGCCCCCTCATGATTTTGAATGCCGCTATCAATTTTTTTAACTTGTTCATGGGATGGGGGTATCACTGGTTAGGTCAGCATTTATTGCCATCTCTAATTGCCCTTGAGAGCTGAGTAGCTTGCTAGGCCATTTAAGAGGCCATGGGTCTGAAGACCAGGTAAGGACAGCAGATTTCCTTCCTTAAAGCACATTACTGAACCGGATGGGTCATCATTAGACTTATTCCAGATTTTTCTTTTATTGAATTCAAATTTCACCATCTGCCATGGTGGGATTTACACCCAGGTCCCCAGAGCATTGCCCTGGGTCCCCAGATCACAAAAATAAAAGCAAAATACTGCAGATGCTGGAAATCTGACACAAAAACAAAAATTGCTGGAAAAACTCAGCTCTGAAGAAGAGTCACACGGACTCGAAACGTTAACTCTGTGTTCCGCTCCACAGATGCTGTCAGACCTGCTGAGTTTTTCCAGCTACTTTTGCTTTTATCCCTGGATTACTAGTCCAGCAACAATATGACTACACCACTGCCTCCTATAAGATTGCTCTCATAGCCTTCTTTGCTCTAAGGGAAACAACCCCAGCTTCCCTCATTCAATCCACACAGACGTAAGCCCTCATCCCTGGAACCATTTTAGTAAATCTCTTCTGTAACCTCTCCAAAGCCTTTACATCCTTCCTAAAGGGGTGGTGCCTAGAATTGGACACAGCTCTCCAGCTGGGGCCAAACTACTTGTTTGGTATAGGTTTAACATAATTTCTTGACTTCTGTACTCTCTTTATAAAGTCTAGGATCCTGTAAGTTAACCTGTCCTGCTACCTTCAAAGATTTGTACACCCAGGTCTCAGGTGTCTGTTCTTCTACCCTCTTTTAAACTGTACCTTTTAGCTAGTATTGTCTCTCCTCATCCTTCCTGCATAAATGTATTACCTCATATCTTTCTGCATCGATTTTAAATGCCATCTGTCCGTCCTTCTGCCAGACCATCTATGTCCCCTTGGAGTCTGTTACTATCTTCATTGTGACACCTGCAACCTCGAAATTGTGCCCTGTACCTCCAAGTCCAAGTCATCAACGCATATCAGGGGAGATGGTGGCATAGTGGTTTTCTCACTGGACTGGTAATTCAGAGACCTTGGTTCATAAACCCATGGTGAAATTTGAATTCAATAAGAAAAACCTAGAGTTAAATGTCTGGTGCTGATTGTCATAAAAACCCATCTGGTTCACTAATATGGAGGAAGGAAATCTGCCATCCTTACCTGGTCTGGCCTCCATGTGACTCCAGACCCACAGCAGTGCGAGCGAATCTTAAAATGCCTCTGATACAAGGGCAATTAGGGATGGGAAATAAATGCTAACCTAGCTAGTGATGCCCACATCCCATGAATGCATTAAAAAAAATCCTAATTCTGAATCCTGGGGGATTTCACCGAATGTCTCTCCCTCTTGTATGAAGATCAGTTAGTCCCAATGACTCTGTGTTTTCTATCACTTATCCAATCTGGCATCCATGTTGCTACTGCCCCCCTTTCACCCCATGATCACCAGCAATTTATGGAGGCTTTCAAAAAGGGTTTTGATGGGGTTGATGCAGAAAGCTGATTTCCAGGGGCTGGGAAGTCAGTCAGTTGTCCGCACTCATAAATGATCACCTCAGAACCAGAAGCGTTTGGGGAACTGATTGACCACCTGCTCTATCTGCATAAAAACATAAGGACATAAGAAATAGGAGCAGGAGTAGGCCATTCGGCCCCTCAAGCCTGCCCTGACATTCAATAAGATCATGGCTGATCTGCCCCAGGCCTCAACTCCTCTTTCGTGCACAGCTCCTCATAGCCCTCAACTCCCAGATATTTCAAAAATCTATCTACCTCCTCTTTAAATACATTCAGCGATCTAGCCTCCACAACTCTCTGGGGTAGAGAATTCCAGACATTCACTACCCTCTGAGAGAAGAAATTCCTTCGCATCTTAGTTTTAAATGAATGCTCCCTTATTCTGTAACTATGTCCCCTAGTTCGAGATTCCCCCACTAGTGGAAACATCTTCTCAAAATCTACCTTGTCAAGCCCCCTCAGAATCTTGTACGCTTCAATAAAATCTCCTCTCATTCTTCTAAACTCTAATGAATAAAGGCCTAACCTCTTTAGCCGTTCTTGATAAGTCAACCTCTTCATCTCAGGAATCAGCCTAGTGAATCTCTTTTGAACTGCCTCCAATGCCAGTATATCCTTTCTTAAATACGGGGACCAAAACTTAAGAAGTAAAGACAAACCACAGTGAATTTAAGTTTGTGAGTGCAACATTCAACAAAAGAACACAAAGCTCTATCACGTCATGTCTAGACTCCCTCGCTCTCTTATTGTAGGTGCAAGTATACAGTTCAATATGATGCATAAAATAGGCATTCACAGTGCAACATTTCTAAATGGACAGACATGGACTATTTTGCAACAACCCCCTTAAATCACTATTTTAAATTAATTTAATATCTTAAAATAAAACTATATTTATGTTCAAGCACTGTTATTTATAATAAAATGGTGCAAGTTTATGCTGCAGTAATTTCTGCTACTTCCGAAAAGTGCATTTCAGGGGTGAGAGTGGAGGGCTGGGGTTGCAGTATACAGTACTCCAGGTGCGGCCTCACCAACACCCTGTACAGTTGTAACAAGACTTTGCTATTTTTAAACTCCAACCGCCTAGCAATACAGGCCAAAATTCCATTTGTCTTCTTAATTATTTGCTGCACCTGCATGCTAACTTTTTGTGTTTCATGCACAAGAACACTCAGATCCCTCTGGGCTGCGCTTCTTTGGAGTCTCTCTCTATTTAAATAATAGTCTACCTTTTGATTCTTCCTACCAAAGTGCATGACCTCACACTTTCCTACATTAAACTCCATCTGCCACGTTTTTTTCCCACTCACTCAACCTATTTATATCCCCTTGCAGATTCCTTATGTCCTCGTCACAACATGTCCTCCCACCTATTTTTGTATCATCAGCAAATTTGGATACATTGCACTCTGCTGCCTCCTCCAAGTCATTAATATAGATTGCCCTAGGACTGATCCTTGTGGCACTCCACTAGTTACTTCTTTCCAACCTGAAAAAGACCCATTAATCCTGACTCTCTGTCTTCTGGTAACCAATCCTCAATCCATGCTAATACATTACCAATCTGCAGTCAGACATTAATACAACAATTCACATTTCTATTGTGCCTTAAACATACTAAACATTTCAAGATGCTTTACAAGGTTGTTATAGAGCAAAAAATGAAACTCAGCCACATAGGGAGGTATTGGGGGATTTGATAGGGCAGATAGAGAGGGATGGACAATAAATGCTGGGCTAGCCAGTGACACCCACATCCCTTGAATGAATAAACAAAACAGAGAGAAACTTTCCTCTGGTCGGGGGAATTCAGAACAAGGGGGCAGAGCCTTAAAATTCGAGCCAGGCCGTTCAGGGATGATGTCAGGAAGAGCTTCTTCACACAGAGGGGAGTGGAAACCTGGAACCCTCCGCCCCAAAAAGCTGTTGAGGCTGGGGTGGTGGGTGGGTCAACTGAAAGTTTCACATCTGAGATTGATCGGCTTTTGTTATTGTACATCTGTGGAAAAGGCTACAATCCCTCAGGTGCAGAACAAACCGGTTCTTGAACTCATTTGTGCTCTTCTCTGTAAGGACTTTTAACAAGAGTTTGATGTATGATACGTGCTCAGGGTGGGACTCACTGACTGATTTAAAACATGTTTTATTAAAGTTAGATCTCTGTGGTAAGGCCATTTTTATTTATATTGTTATTATTCATTTCTGTGCAATTTTTAACGTACCAGCAATGTACCCAAAGTTAAGTTCCATATGGATAATAACGTGAAATGGAGTTGAAGGCGTCTAGTTATTATGGAGGTAAGGTGGGCAAATTGACTGGAGATACCAATCAGCCATGGTCTAACTGAGTGGCAGAACAGGCTTGACGGGCTGAATGGTCTCCTCCTGTTCCTATGACCATTCTGTACGGGCGCAGTCCAATCAGACACCAATCAGCCCACGCCAATTCCACTGCAGTCAGATATTTTAAGCCCCTTTTGCGGGTGGTGGGTGAAATCTTAATCCCCCCCAAAGGATTGGTGGGTTGGGAGGGTAACAATTGCCTGACCACACTGAACACCCTCCACCTCCAACATCCCCCATCGAAGTCCCCATGCCAGTACAGACCCACTCAGCAAGAGCCCCACCCACCATGCCACCCCCCAACTTCATGGCCACCTAATGCCCACACCCCGCCCCTCGCCTCTTCACCGCCTCCCACCTCCTGCCCTGCCAATGTTGGAGTAAACCTCGGGCCAGCTATGATAATCTGAAGAGTGTGGAAATGGCTGGCGAGCTAAAGAGTTAAACTCTGCTTTCTGCTGCCTCTCTCAGTAACACTAGAGATGTGGATTGGGAAACCTGGAGCTCCCTAAACCACCAGAGGCAGATATAAAGCTATGTGTCATTGGCAGCAAAATTCTGGGCAGAAAGCCTAATTGAAACAATATTGCATAAAATAATGCTAATGTTTCAAGCCACTGGGTATAATATTCAGTTTGAAACCAAAACCAGTTCCAATTTCCAAGCCGTGAATGTGCGTTCTTTAATAACCCAGACACCAGGGTTGTGCAGGACACCAAGCTGCACTGTTAGTTAATGATGGCATTAATTCGACATCTGTAAGCAATTGTAGTGTTTGAGGATGTCAGTTCAGCTAGTGTTGTGGAAAAAGTGACAGCATCCAGGGTTGGATATGAAACACGAGCGAGGTTTCCCCCCCCCCCCCCCCCCAACCCCCCCCACCATTTTATGGCAAAGGTGAAGTAAAGAAACAGTCATTTGTTCTGCTCAACACCAAAACCACAGGCTGGCAATGCAGTAAATTATAGATAACTCTCAGGAGAAAGCACTGGCTCGAGCTGGTTAAACAGCTCTTATGATTCAACTGCTGCCTATGAAACGCAGAAACTCCCCCATTACATGCACAGACTGTGATACACCAAACAATATTTATGACTCTCTCACTAATGGAGAACACATACAGAAGGCAGTTTCACACCAATGCCATTTATGTATATTTCTCTGAAGGAGTTCAGCAAAGAAATGTTATTGTAGCAATAACAAGGGGCTTGGGACTCTCAAAGTCTAGAACTGCAGTTGACCCAAATGAAATAGAACACTGCCCAAAGCTGTCTGAATTCAAAATGCATTAAGAGTTGGGTTTTAGTGAATTGAGTGCATTTGTCTGTAGAAGTTCAGGACCTTATTGGCCCATGTAGGATAGGTCAGAGCACTGGGTCACAGAATCGTTGGCCTTCGGTGCCACAGTGCCTAATTTGTTCATTCACAGTTTGCCGGCCAACCAAATGAGGTGTGATCGCAAAAGGGCAAGGGATCAATGGATGAGCGAGTCACTGCTCGGATTGTTATTATGCCACTTCCAGTGGACTTCCAGGTCACCTGCTCACCTTCTTGTGAGCAGGTTAGTATGTGATATTTAAGGTGTAGACATGCATGGATACAGTCCCTTCCCAAATCTCAGAGACATCTCAAAACACAAGGAATTATTTTGACGCACAGTAACTGTTACAAAGTATTGATGACCTTTGACCTGGAAGCAGTACAGTAAGGAAAATTTGTAATGCCTTTAAAATGTCTGTGGAATCCGTGATGGTTTTTCAGAGCGTTTGAAAAGGACTTTTCGGAGTTTGCATCCACTGTAAAAGGCTCAATTGTACCTTCCTTGGGTAATGATAACTATTGGTCCAGTAGTAGCGAGCGTGGGAGAGAGGGAGTCTGTGATTATCAGTGCGCATCCGCTTGACTCAATGCTGCAATCTTTCAGATGAGTGAACTCCTCAATCTGAACAGGCATGGGCAGGTCACGAGTCACAACCCCTGTGGCCAGAAAATGAGGCTATCCAATTTTTCGCCTCCACTCTTGAAATCCCATGACATGTGTCTTTTATGTAAAATAATCTGTGAGGAAATAGATACTCAAAAAGGAATATACATCATAGCTCATCTGGTCTATGTGAAAATGCTACACTTGATTCACCTCCCATCCAATACCATTGAATCCTATCAGCCTATTGTCTTGTCTTTCATCTGTTTATGCAGCTTCCCCTTAAATCAGCCTATACTATTCACCTCAACATTCTCACCGCTCTCTGGTAAAACAATGCATTCTGAAACCATCCTCTTTCTGGTCCCAGGCCCTAAGAGGACATTGGTGACCATGGTCTTCCATTGGATTGGTCCATGATTGTGCTTGGCAAAGTACTGCAGTGGTTTGCTGTTGCTTCATGCAGTGTGGCTGACCAGGAATCTCTCCACTCTTTGCCATGCACCATCAGGTGTATTAGAAGGTTTTCTAGGCTGATAAGTAACTGGTTTGGCCACGTTATAAACCCACCTTCTATGGTCATCAAGTCCTGAAGTGGGACTTGAAAACAGATCTTCCAGCCCAGAGGCACCTTCCACTGCACCACAAGACCCCCACCCTAAAGACATATTGGGTATAATTCAATGATAAATATTACCAAATACTTACTTTAACAGGATATTATTGACAACTTTGGTGAAACATTTCTTATTGAAAGTCATCTGAAAATCCAAATACAATGAATCTCCTGGTTTCCTCTTAATTATCCAACTAATTGCTTTCAAAAAACTGTAAGGGTCTGGTGGCGAGGGCAAAACTGTCAACGTTGGCTGCCATTACTCCAGTGAAACTAACAGCGACTTTGGGAGTCCACCCATGCGCAGGTTAACGTGGAGATTCAGATGTTGTTGCTAATCTTTCCAGACAAAGTGTTGTTAGGGTCCCCTCGAGGCACACCTCCTAATCAGTGAATTGAAGAGTACTTCCACTTTCACATTTGAGAGTCTCGCTGTAAAAATCCTTGAAAAAGTTCAACTTTGTTGAATGAGTAAGTGGGACACCAAGTTCATAATTACTGCTGAACACCCTCACTGGTCCTGGAAAGCTAATTTTGATGGCCATCTTTCTCCATCATTTAAGTAAATTCTACATATTTTCAAGGCTTGTTCATCACTTCAAGCTTCTATCTTAACCCAGCAGCATTTATCTTGCTGCTTAAATGAAAATTGAAGGGATTCAGTGCCTTTAACTTCCTGGTTTGCAGTTTGCGTGAACACTTCATTGTAATATGCTGCTTGCTGATGTCACTGTTGCTGAGTACCTGGAGACCCCTTGACTTGGCACCAGCGTTAAACTACGCTCGGGGAAGGGGAAGCCTGTACCACAGAGATTGCTATATCTTTGTGGGCAATGCTGTTTGAGGTCAGTGGTGATCACTGACTCTTTGCCAGTCACCACAAAATCCAATCCTAATACTTTTGTCAAATTGATTCCCTTTTCATTAATCCCTGTTGCCTCTGCACCACTAACTGGCCAATAATTCCACACTTTCTCTCTCCGTCCTATCTTAAACGACAGGGGCCACTTAAATAATGGCAGTGAATTTTACATGGGGTGTGTATTGCCCCCACCCTCCTCACATTAGAAAAGTCTCTCGCGAACTGATCGACTTGAAAAAAGGCTGCCCTGTAACATTAAATACGCTGTGGGTGGCCTCAACAAGGTGATCGTGACCGCCCCTCAGTTGAAGTCCCGCCCTCAAAATCTGCCAACCAATCTGATTGGCCGACAGCTCTTCAATCCCAGCAGTGCTAGGACTCAATGGCGGGTGCTCTGGAGACTGCAAACAGCCCTACAAAGAAGACAACATGGATGCTGGACTAAGGTAAGTCTGGGCTTTTTGGGCAGTGGCACCCTAGGGAGGGGAAGTTGCCCCCATTATGCACAGGGCCTCCCACCTGCCAAAGGAGGTACCCCCCCCCCACCCCCGCTTTCCTGCTTTTTCACCAGAGTTGGTGAAAAAGTGGTCTGCCCACTCTCGCCCGCCTCCAAATGCCAACCATATTCTGGTGGCGGAGGTGGAATTAGGCCTGTAATTGTCCCCTAATTGGGCAGTTAAGGGCCTCAATAGGCCTAAGGCCTATTGTCTTATGTACTGCATTATGGAGAACAGCTAGTCAGCCGTCATATTTTACGTGCCCCTCCCCTCCTCTACAAACACGCCCAACGGTGGGTGGGTGAGGGGGTGGGGAAGAGTGTAAAATCCAGCCTGGGGTTACATCTGCTACCTTCCAATTCATGGGGGACTGTTGTAGAGTTTAAGGAATTCTGGAAGATCAAGCCAATGCATCCACTATCCGTGCAGCCACCTCTTTTCACTCTTTCAGATCCAGAGGATTTGTCGGCTTTTAACTCCTAGACGCTCTTTATGCTATGTGCATGCACTCAATGGCCAGAATTTTCCAGCACCCCCCCCTCCACTGTGGCGGGACCGGCGCGCCATTGAAATCTCCATTCACATCAGCGGGACCGGAAGATCCCATCGGCATGAAGGGGGTGGTGGGGCCTGGAAAATTCCAACCAATATCTCCCAGAAAAGTGCACTTGTCCCGGCTGAATTGTTTATTGCACTGATCAGTTAACTAACTGTTTAGTTCCTTGAGAACAACCCTTGCAAATGCTGTTGAACAGGTTACTCAGTTTTACAGTTCTTTAGCAGACATTAAAATGCCTGAATTGCTGGGACTTGCATGGTAAAATCGACTCTTCCTCAGAGTATGAGGGTGGACCAAAAAAGAGAGAGAGCCAAGAGAGTTCTCGCCCATTCAGGAAGCATGAGAGGGGGGTCATGGCCAACAGCACAAGTCAAAAGTGGAAGCTTGTTAGAGCAGGCAAAGTGGAAAGATAGAGGCACGCTAGAACCAGCGCCCAGTGCCACAGGAGGTAGTTCAGCCACTTGTAGAGCTCTGAATGTTTTCCATCTCTTTTGTGTTTACTGACCCCATTAACAAGTGAGACTGTTATTTGAAGGCCAAGAGACAACCTCATGCACAAACAGGCACTTTTTCTTTATTCTTCCATGGAATGTGGGTATTGACTGGCAAAGCCAGCATTCATTGCCCACCCCTAATTGCCCTTGAACTGACTGCCATCTCAGAGGGCATTTAAGAGTTGCTGTGGGTCTGGAGTCACATGTAGGCCAGACCAGGTAAGGACAGCAGATTTCCATCCCGAAAGGGCATTTTCTACCCCCCCGCACCCCCCACCCCTCCCACCACCACCACCAAAGCCAGCATTTGGTCACAGGATGTAGGCTTCACTGGCTAGGCCAGCATTTATCACCCATCCCTCATTGCCCTTGAGGAGGTGGTAGTGAGCTGCCTTCTTGAAACGCTGCAGTCCATGTGCTGTAGGTACACCCACAGTGCTGTTAGGGAGGGAGCTCCAGGATTTTGGCCCAGCGACAGTGAAAGAACGGTGATATATTTCCAAGTCAGGATGGTGAGTGGCTTGTGAGGGGAACTTCCAGGTGGTGGTGAACCAGATGGGTTTTTACAACAATCGATGATAGTTTCCTGGCCACCATTACTGAGACTAGTTTTCAATTCCAGATTTGAATTCCACCAGCTGCCACGAATGGGATGTGAACCCATGTCCCCAGTGCATGAAGCCAAGGTTTACTGACTGGTTAATCCAGTGACATTACTACTACACCACCATCTCCTTATCTGTGCAATATTACAAAGCTCCTCCACCGTGTTGTCAATATTTTAATAAATTTGTAGCTTGGCATTGGAAAAGTTTGTGTTGGCTCCTCCTCACAGAAGAGTGAGTCACCTCTGACTACAGTTTGTGCTTTATTTGCCATCTCTCTATATGGGAGCAGGAGAGTAGCTCCCACCATGTGGAATGTCATCAGTTGCTGGAGATGAGGAAACTGCTCGTTAAAGTGAAACATCACAAAATGATGAGGGTGGCCATGAGGGATTCACATCTAATAATTGCTGGTGTAAGAGTGGACCATTTACAGTGCCTCCTGTAGGGAGGCACATGTCTGATGTCAGTCACAGAGGATCAACATTCCCCTGTCAATAGAACGTATACACTGGCTGTGGACGAGGAGCTCATCCCTTTTAAGTAGCCAACATCTGTAGAAAGTGCACTGAGCCAGAGCTGGGTGACTTCCTGTTGGCTCACATTGCTATATTTAGTCAAGGCTACTTACATTTTCGGCTACGTATGGACGTCTAGCTGCAGAAATCACAAGCCTCCCCCAGTGATACGTCAGATAAGGAGCTGGGCTCAACTTCACGGCATTCCCAGCAGCCCAGCGTGAAAAGGCCTTTAACACAGGCTGGGACTTTCCGGCCCGCTGTGACAGATTCAGCTGTGGCACAACGCAGAAAGGAGGCCATTCAGCCCATCAAGCCTGCCACAGAACTATCCACTTTATCCCACTTCCCTGCTCTTTCTTCACAGCCTACAAACTTTTCCCCTTCAAGTGTTTATCCAATTCCCTTTTTTGAAAATTACTATCGAATCTGCTTCCACCGCCTCTTTAGGCAGCGCAATCCAGATCACAAAAACTCGCTGTGTAAAATACAATCTCATCTCGCCTTTGGTTCCTTCACCGATTATCTTCAATCTGTGGCCTTTGTTACTGCCCCTTGTGCCAGTGGAAACTGTTTCTCCCAATTGAAACCCTTTTGAACAATGCTAATAAATCCCCTTTTACCCTTCATTATTCTACTGAGTGCAAGATTCTTCAATCTGCGTGTAACTGGAGTCTCACAACACCAGTACTATTCCAGAAAATCTCCTCTGCACCCTCTCCAAAGTCTTAACATCCTTCCTAAAGCGTGGGGCCCAAGATTGGTCACAATGTTTCAGCTGAGGCCTAGCTAGTGTTTTATAATGGTCTAGCTTAACTTCCTTTCTTTGGTACTCTACCCCTCTGTTTATTAAAGCTAAGGATCCCGCATGCTTTTTTTTAACATAATTCTGTCAATTTGCCCTGCCACATTCAAAGATTTGCATACAAACACCCAGGTGTCTCTCTCCTCATGCACTCCCTTTAAAATTGTACCATTTAGTTCACCCTGCCTCTCCTCGTTGTTCTTACCAAAATATATCACTTCACAATTTTACATGTTAAATTTCATCTGCTATGCATCTCCTATGGCACCAGCCTATGTCTTCCTGAAGTCTGTGACTCACCTCCTCCCTCTTCACTACAATTCCCAGTTTTGTGTCATTTGCAACTTTTGAAATGATGCCCTTAAGTCCAGGTCATTAATAAATATCAAAAACAGCAGTGGCCCTAATACTGAACCCAGGGGAGCATCACCAGTTACTAACCTCCAGTCTGAAAAACAACCACTCACCACTATTCTGTACTTTCTGCCTCTTAGTTAATTTATATTACCACTGCCCCTTTAATCCCGTGAGCTTTAATTTTGTGAATAAGTCTATTATGTGGTATTTTGTCAAGCATATTTTGAAAGACCATTTACATAACATCAAATGCACAAACCACAATATCCCTCCCCTTAATTCATGAAAGGGCCAAACCAAGTTAACTAACATGATCGCTCTTCAACAAACTCGTAATGACTTTCGTTTATTGGCCAATACTTTATTCCAAATTCCAATTCATTTTGTCCCAGATTATTGCCTTGAAATCTTTTCTCCACCTGATTGGCCTATAATTGGTGGGTTTACCCCTCCTCCTAAAGTCTCCCAGTGCCTCAACCAAAGTATATCTGAACTACTTATTATTATTCTGCTGTTGCTTATCCCTCCTTGTCCACTATTCACATAGTTTCTCCCCTCTAATACTTCATTCTGCTTCCATGGCCCTCTGAAATTAGTTTAACTCTATCAAGATAGCAGCCCCCTTGATTGGCACCCCATCCACAAACATTCACTCCCTCCACCACCGACACACAGTAGCAGCAGTGTGTACCATCTACAAGATGCACTGCAGCAACTCGCCAAGGTTCCTTAGACAGCACCTTCCAAACCCACGACCTCTGCCATCTAGAAGGACAAGGGCAGCAGACACATGGGAACACCACCACCTGGAAGTTCCCCTCCAAGTCACTCACCATCCTGACTTGGAAATATATCGCTGTTCCTTCACTGTCGCTGGGTCAAAATCCTGGAACTCCCTTCCTAACAGCACTGTGGGTGTACCTACACCACATGGACTGCAGTGGTTCAAGAAGGCAGCTCACTACCACCTTCTCAAGGGCAATTAGGGATGGGCAATAAATGCTGGCCCAGCCAGTGACAAGCACATCCCATGAATGAATAAAAAAATCCTCCCCAATGTTAACAGAAACGTGTAGAGCCAGTGTAATAGAAACACACAGAACTCAACATAAACAAATGGAAGCATAATGGTAATGTTACAGGACTAGTAATTTGGTGTCCAGTGGGGACGTGAGTTCAAATCTCACCTCCTTCATTGGTAGAGAATATAAAAGTAAGGATATAATGTTGGAATTGTATAAAACACTGGTGAGGTCACAACTGGAGTATTGTGTGCAGTTCTGGTCACCACATTACAGGAAGGATGTAATAGCTCTGGAGAGAGTGCAGAGGAGGTTTACAAGAATGTTACCAGGGTTAGAAAAGTGTAGCTATGAGGAGAGATTGGATAGGTTGGGGTTATTTTCCTTAGAACAAAGGAGGCTGAGAGGTGACTTGATTGAGGTGTACAAAATTATGAGGGGAATAGATAGAGTGGACAGGATAAAATTGTTTCCCTTGGTGGAGAATTCTAGAACCAGGGGACATAGATTCAAGATAAGTGGCAGAAGGTGTAGAGAAGACATGAGGAAGAACTTTTTTACCCAGAGGGTAGTGGGTGTCTGGAATTCGCTGCCCAAGTTGGTGGTAGAGGCAGAAACACTAAACTCTTTTAAAAAGTACCTGGATCTGCACCTTATTTGCTGTAAGCTGCAGGGCTATGGGCCGGGTGCAGGAAGGTGGGATTAGAAAGGGTACTTGGGTGTCCTTGGGCTGGCATGGACAAGATAGGCCGAATGGCCTCCTTCTGTGCTGTAACTTTTCTATGGTTCTATGGCAGCTAGTAGAATTTAAATTCAATTAATTAATACATTGTGAATAAAAAACAATTCTCAGTAATGGTAAACACCACATCACTAATGTCCTTTAGGGAAGGAAATCTGCCATCCTTACCTGGTCTGGCCTATATGTAACTCCAGACCCATAGCAATGTGGTTGACTCTTAACTGCCCCCTGAAATGGCTGAGCAAACCACTCAGTTGTGTCAAACCACTAAAGAAAAGCCGATAAGGAGCGAAATCAGGGGCAAAACCTCTCTCTCGTTGGGAGGGACAGGCCTGACCTAAGCGAGAGTAACATAGTGCGCGGTGATGTCAAGCGAGTGTCCCGAGGTCAACGTGAAATTGCGCTCGGCCTGGACAAGCGAGAGAGGCGACAGCACACCCACTGACAATTAAGAGGCCTGTTAAGGCCCTTAACCAATTAAGTAGGTCTGATTAGCGGGCAGACGAATAGGCCGAGCAGCATTTGGATTTTTGATGACACCTCACCCATGGGTGGGGCGAGGTTCCCAACAGGAATTGAAAATAAAGTGAAGATGTTTGAATCTCATTTATAACATGTCCCTGCTCGTGTGACCGAGTCAGGTGAGGGGTCATTTTTTTGTAACATTTTTCAATTCTTTAAATATGTTTTTAAAATTCTTCAGCTCCCTCAGGGAGCTTTCAGTGAGCGTGCCCACACACATGCACAAACCTCCATGCTTACCCTCCTCCCGCCCCCACCCCAGCAGCGCTGGGTATTGGAGCGCGGGTTTCACGCTGGCTAGCTATGTTAATTGGCCAGCCAGTGTGAAATCGCAGTCAGGGCCCGATCACGGGCGGTGGTTGGTTTTGCGCCCGCTCCTGAGTCCACCCGCCCAACAAGGGCAAAATCCTGCCCCAGATGCACTACCCAGCATCAACCTGGGCACTGGAAACAACAAGGGTACCCCTCTGCTCTGTTGACCCGACCGAGCACTTGCGCCAACACTGGGAGAGCTGCCGAAGATGAGTGAAGCACCATTGTCATGCTCATGGAATGATACCTTCCAGCCAATGGCCCTGACTCCTTCATCGCCATCTCCGGGTATGTGCTGTCAGTGGTATACAGTCAGGAGGGAGGGGTCCTGGGGGTCTTCATCATTGAATCCAGGCCCCATGAAGTCTCATGGCATCAGGTGAATGGGTTTGTTCAGGGTAAATCATCTTTACTGAACTTGATTGAGTTTCTTGATGAGGTAACAGAGAGGGTTGATGAGGGCAATGTGGTTGATGTGGTGTACATAGACTTCCAAAAGGTGTTTGATAAAGTGCCATTTAATAAGCCTTATAACATCACAGTTAAATCTGGTGGAATAAAAAGGACAGTGGCAGCAGGTTCAGGAAGGTGGCTGAGTGATAGGTAACAGTCACGGTGAATAGTTCTTTCTCAGACCGGAGGAAGGTGGATAGTGGGTTTCCCAAGGGGTTGGTGTTGGAGCCACTGTTTTTCTTGATGTATATCATTGACGTAGACCTGGGCGTACTGGGCATGCTCAAGAGTAGAAGCAGCATGTTATAGGCAGAGCGAAGCGATCCCACAACCAGTGGATCAGATCTAAGCTCTGCAGTCCTGCCACATCCACTCATGAATGGTGGTGGACAGTTAAACAGCTCACTGGAGGAGGAGGCCCCGCAAACATCCCCAACCTCAATGATGGCGGAGCCCAGCATGTGAGTGCAAAAGACAAGGCTGAAGCATTTTGCAGCCATCTTCAGCCAGGACCGCCGAGTGGGTGATCCATCTCGGCCTCTTCCAGAAGTCCCCAACACCACGGATAGCAGCCTTAAGCAAACTCGATTCACTCCACATACGAGATAGCAAGGAACGCCTGAAGGCACTGGATACAGCAAAGGCCACGGGCTCCTGAACACATCCCAACTGTAGCGCTGAAGAATGTGCTCTAGAACTAGCCTCACCTTTGGCCATGACAGCTACAACACTGGCACATACCCGACAATTTGGAAAAATTGTACATGCATGTCCTGTCCACAAAAAGCTGGACAAATCCAACCCAGCCATCCATTTACTCTCAGTCATCAGCAAAGTGATGGAAGGTGTCCAATGCTGGCTATTCATAACTTTCAACATGGACTGCATTCATCATGCAATTTTCTGGAACTGTATTTTATTGAAACATGGACACCAAAATGCTCTGCAGTGATTCAAAAAGGCAACTCACCACCGCCTACTCAAGGGAAAATAAATGGTGGCACAGCCAGTGGTGCCCACGTCCCATGAATGAATAAGAAAGAAATTAACAAGCCTGCTAAAATGGCTGCCAAAGGTCAGGTGACTTTGCAATTTCCACTTCAAGTCTCCAGAAAGTTCGGATTCAATAAACATGGGTAATGGCCTCCCTCTTGAATGGATATATCAAGATAAACCCTATCTGTGGGCTTTACACCTGCCATGGATTGTGGTTTGATCAAAACTCAAAATGTATAGATTCCTCGAGTGACCGGCTCCCAGTTCGATAGTTAACAAATGAGAGCTGCAGAAACTAATTAATCACAAGGAGGTGTGAATGGCCATCATCTATCTCCCCTTATGTAGCAATGGCTTCAGACTTCCAAACCATCCTGTGTGGGCAATAGCAGTTGATCATGTGACTGAAACCGACCTCAAACCACAAATTCTTTTATTCCAAGAATCAGAGTGGTCAGTGTAGAGCAAACACAGCAAGAAACATCAGGTGCAGAAAAAGGCAGTATGATATACACCTTTAAAAAACTGGAGAGTGTAATATCTTAAAAAGGCACCCAGCACGTTCCTTTTCAAAGCCCACTAGTACGTAAACTTAACCTCCTGGTAAGAAAACTGCAAGTCAATAACTTTGTGATCTACTGAAAAACCCATCTCTTTGAGGGAATCCTGCTATTGAAATTACAGAAACTACTCTTTAGGACCGACTGGGGTAGCAGGAGCCCAAGCAAAACTGAAATCAATGGGAATCAGGAGGTAAACTCTCCAGCGCAGTCACGGCCAGGAAGATGGTTGTAATACGAAAACAGAAATAATGGAAGTGCCCAGCAGAGCAGGCAGAATCAGTGGTGAGAAGGAGAGCAAAACTTTCAGGTCGATGACTATCCATCAGAACCGGAAAAATTAGAAATGTGACAATGTGCAAGCAGATGAAGTGGGGGAGGGTGGAAAAGAAAAAATGGGAAAATCAGTAATAGGGTAGAAGGAAGACAGATTTAATGACCAAAGAGTTGGTGGCGCAAGGGAGTGATACAGAACACAGTGTGAACACACACACACCACAGATCGCAATCTAAACACACACTACAGAAAGCATTGTGAACAAAAACAACACAAAAGACAATCAAAACATACACACCTCAGAACGCAATGTGAAAACACACAACATAGAACGCAATGCGAACAAACACAACACAATAGGCAATGTGAACACACACAAACGACAGATCGTAATGTTAATACAAGCTACAGAATGCAACGAGAACACACACACCACAGAAAGCAGTATGAACACAGACCCCACAGAATGCAATGTGAACACGCACACCACAGAATGAAATGTGAACACACAGAACACAGAATGCAATGTTTACACACACACGACAGATCGCAATGTGAATATACTTTACAGAACGCAACATGAACACATACATTACAGAACACAGTGTGAACACAGACACACCACAGAACGCAATGTGAACAAACACTACAGAAGGCATTGGGAACACAAACAACAGAGAAGACAATCAAAACATATGCAATACAGAACGCACTGTGAACATACACACCACAGAATGCAGTGTGAACACAGACTACAGAACACAACGTGAACATGTACATTACAGAACACAATGTGAACCCACACACACCACAGAATGCAATGTGAACACAAACACCACAAAACGCAATGTGAATACACACACCACAAAACGAAATGTGAGCACACATACCACAGAAGGCAAAGTGAACACACACATACCACAGAACGCAATGCTCACGCACACACCATAGAACGCAATGTGAACACAAACACCACAGAATGCAATGTGAACACACACACCAATGAATGCAATGTGAAATCAGACAAAACAGAAGACTAAGTGAACACACACCAGAGCAGAACGTGAACACATACATTAGAGAACACATTGCGAACAAACACACCACAGAATGCAAAGTGAACAAACACAACACAGAACACAATGCACACACACACACCACAGAACACAATATGAACACAGAGACAACAAAATGCAATGTGAACACATACGCTACAGAATGCAATTTCAACACACACACAACAGAACCCAATGTGAACACACACACCACAGAATGCAATGTGAACACACACACCACAGAACACCATGTGAACACACACACACCACAGCAAGCAACACGAACAGACACACACCAGAACACAATGTGAACACAAACACCACAGAATGCAATGTGAACACACACACCAAATAATACAATATGAACAAACACATCACAGGACACAAAGTGAACACACACACCACAGAACACAATGTGAACACACATAAGAGAGAACACAATGTGAATACACACACCACAGAATGCAAAGTGGACAAACATACCACAGAACACAATGTGAACTCACACCACAGAACACAATGTGAACACACACACCAAAGAACACAATGTGAACACACACACCAGAGAACACAATATGAACACACACACCACAGGACACAAAGTGAACACACACACACCAAAGAACACAATGTGAAAACACACACCAGAGAACACAATGTGAACACAGACAACACAGAACACAAGGTGAACACACACATCAGAGAACACAATATGAACACAAAGATAAAAGAATGCAATGCGAACACACACACCACAAAACACAATGTGAACACATACACCACAGAACACGATGTGAAAACACACACACAGCAGGAAGCAATGTGAACACCACAGAACACAATGTGAACACACACACCACAGAATGCAGAGTGAACACTCAAACCACAGAATGCAATTTGAACACACAAACCACATACAGCAAAGTGATCACACACTCATCACAATGTAAAGTGAACTCACACACCACAGAACACAATGTGAACACACACGCACCACCGAACGCAATGTGAACACAGACCCCACAGAGTCAAATATGAACACGCACACCACAGAATGCAATGTGAACACACATGCCACAGAATGCAATGTGAACACACAGACAACAGAATGCAATGTTTACACACACACGACAGAATGCAATGTGAACACACACACCACAGAAAACATTGTGAAAACACACAAACCAAAGCAGGCAACATGAACAGACACAAACCAGAACACAATGTGAACACACACACCACAGAACGAAATATGAACACACACACCAAATAATACAATATGAACACAAACATCACAGGAGACAAAGTGAACACAAACACCACAGAACACAATGTGAACACACATACGAGAGAACACAATGTGAATACACACACCAGAGAACACAATATGAACACACACACCACAGGACACAAAGTGAACACACACACACCAAAGAGCACAATGTGAAAACACACACCAGAGAACACAATGTGAACACAGACAACACAGAACACAAGGTGAACACACACATCAGAGAACACAATATGAACACACAGATAAAAGAATGCAATGCGAACACACACACCACAAAAGAAAATGTGAACACATACACCACAGAACACAATGTGAACACACACACACAGCAGAAAGCAATGTGAACACCACAGAACACAATGTGAACACACACACCACAGAATGCAGAGTGAATACTCAAACCACAGAATGCAATTTGAACACACAAACCACATACAGCAAAGTGATCACACACTCATCACAATGTAAAGTGAACTCACACACCACAGAACACAATGTGAACACACACGCACCACAGAACGCAATGTATACACAGACCCCACAGAGTCAAATATGAACACGCACACCACAGAATGCAATGTGAACACACATGCCACAGAATGCAATGTGAACACACAGACAACAGAATGCAATGTTTACACACATACGACAGAATGCAATGTGAACACACACACCACAGAGCACATTGTGAAAAGACACAAACCAAAGCAGGCAACATGAACAGACACACACCAGAACACAATGTGAACACACACACCACTGAACACAATGTGAACACACACACCAAATAATACAATATGAACAGACACATCACAGGAGACAAAGTGAACACAAACACCACAGAACACAATGTGAACACACATACGAGAGAACACAATGTGAATACACACACCACAGAATGCAATGTGGACACACATACCACAGCACACAATGTGAACTCACACACAGAAGACAATGTGAACACACACACCAAAGAACACAATGTGAACACATACAACACAGAATGCAATGTGAACACACACAACACAGAATTCCATGTGAACACACACACACCACAGCAAGCAACACGAACAGACACACACCAGAACACAATGTGAACACAAACATCACAGAACACAATGTGAACACACACACCAAATAATACAATATGAACACACACATCACAGGACACAAAGTGAACACACACACCACAGAACACAATGTGAACACACATACGAGAGAACACAATGTGAACACACACACCACAGAATGCAATGTGGACACACATAACACAGAACACAATGTGAACTCACACCACAGAACACAATGTGAACACACACACCAAAAAACACAATGTGAACACACACACCAGAGAAAACAATATGAACACACACACCACAGGACACAAAGTGAACACACACACACCAAAGAACACAATGTGAACACATACACCACAGAACACAATGTGAACACAAACACACAGCAGAAAGCAATGTGAACACCACAGAACACAATGTGAACACACACAAAACAGAATGCAGAGTGAACACTCAAACCACAGAATGCAATTTGAACACACAAACCACATACAGCAAAGTGATCACACACTCATCACAATGTAAAGTGAACTCAAAAAACCACAGAACACAATGTGAACACATACAACACAGAATGCAATGTGAACACACACACCACACAACACCATGTGAACACACACACACCACAGCAAGCAACACGAACAGACACACACCAGAACACAATGTGAACACACACACCACAGAACACAATGTGAACACACACACCAAATAATACAATATGAACACACACATCACAGGACACAAAGTGAACACACACACCACAGAACACAATGTGAACACACATACGAGAGAACACAATGTGAATACACACACCACAGAATGCAATGTGGACACACATACCACAGAATACAATGTGAACTCACACCACAGAACACAATGTGAACACACACACCAAAGAACACAATGTGAACACACACACCAGAGAACACAATATGAACACACACACCACAGGACACAAAGTGAACACACACACACCAAAGAACACAAAGTGAAAACACACACCAGAGAACACAATGTGAACACAGACAACACAGAACACAAGGTGAACACACACATCAGAGAACACAATATGAACACACAGATAAAAGAATGCAATGCGAACACACACACCACAAAACAAAATGTGAACACATACACCACAGAACACAATGTGAACACACACACACAGCAGAAAGCAATGTGAACACCACAGAACACAATGTGAACACACACACCACAGAATGCAGAGTGAACACTCAAACCACAGAATGCAATTTGAACATACAAACCACATACAGCAAAGTGATCACACACTCATCACAATGTAAAGTGAACTCATACACCACAGAACACAATGTGAACACACACGCACTACAGAACGCAATGTGAACACAGACCCCATAGAGTCCAATATGAACACGCACACCACAGAATGCAATGTGAACACACATGCCACAGAATTCAATGTGAACACACAGACAACAGAATGCAATGTTTACACACACACGACAGAATGCAATGTGAACACACACACCACAGAACACATTGTGAAAACACACAAACCAAAGCAGGCAACACGAACAGACACACACCAGAACACAATGTGAACACACACACCACAGAACACAATGTGAACACACACACCAAATAATACAATATGAACAGACACATCACAGGAGACAAAGTGAACACAAACACCACAGAACACCATGTGAACACACATACGAGAGAACACAATGTGAATACACACACCACAGAATGCAATGTGGACTCACATACCACAGAACACAATGTGAACTCACACACAGAACACAATGTGAACACACACACCAAAGAACACAATGTGAACACATACAACACAGAATGCAATGTGAACACACACAACACAGAACACCATGTGAACACACACACACCACAGCAAGCAACACGAACAGACACACACCAGAACACAATGTGAACACACACATCACAGAACACAATGTGAACACACACACCAAATAATACAATATGAACACACACATCACAGGACACAAAGTGAACACACACACCACAGAACACAATGTGAACACACATACGAGAGAACACAATGTGAACACACACACCGCAGAATGCAATGTGGACACACATACCACAGAACACAATGTGAACTCACACCACAGAACACAATGTGAACACACACACCAAAGAACACAATGTGAACACACACACCAAAGAACACAATGTGAACACATACACCACAGAACACAATGTGAACACACACACACAGCAGAAAGCAATGTGAACACCACAGAACACAATGTGAACACACAAAAAACAGAATGCAGAGTGAACACTCAAACCACAGAATGCAATTTGAACACACAAACCACATACAGCAAAGTGATCACACACTCATCACAATGTAAAGTGAACTCAAAAAACCACAGAACACAATGTGAACACACACACACCACAGAACGCAATGTGAACACAGACCCCACAGAGTCCAATATGAACACGCACACCACAGAATGCAATGTGAACACACATGCCACAGAATGAAATGTGAACACACAGACAACAGAATGCAATGTTTACACACACACGACAGAATGCAATGTGAACACACACACCACAGCAAGCAACACGAACAGACACACACCAGAACACAATGTGAACACACACACCACAGAACGAAATATGAACACACACACCAAATAATACAATATGAACACACATACCAGAGAACACAATTTGAATACACAAACCGCAGAACACAATGTGAACACACACACCACAGAACACAATGTGAACACACACGCCACAGAACACAACGTGAATACTCACACCAAAAAACACAATGTGAACACACACACCAGCGAACACAATATGAACACACACATCACAGGACACAAAGTGAACACACACACCAAAGAACAGAAAGTGAACACACACACCAGAGAACACAATGAGAACACAGACAACACAGAACACAAGGTGAACACACACACCAGAGAACTCAATACGAACAATCAGATAAAAGAATGCAATGCGAACACACACACCACAAAACAAAATGTGAACACATACACCACAAAACACGATGTGAACACACAAACACAGCAGAATGCAATTTGAACACACACATCACAGAACACACTGTGAACACACACACACCACAGAACGCAATGTGAACACAGACCCCACAGAGTCCAATGTGAACACGCACTTCACAGAATGCAATGTGAACACACATACCACAGAAAACAATGTGAACACACACGCACCAGAGAACGCAATGTGAACACAGACGCCAAAGATATACAATGTGAACACGCACACCACAGAATGCAATGTGAACACACAGACCACAGAATGCAATGTGAACACACAGACCACAGAATGCAATGTTTACACACACAGGACAGATCGCAATGTGAATATACACTACAGAACGCAACGTGAAGACGAACATTACAGAACACAATGTGAACACAGACACACCACAGAACGCAATGTGAACAAACACTACAGAAGGCATTGTGAACACAAACAACAGAGAAGACAATCAAAACATACACAATACAGAAAGCACTGTGAACACACACACCACAGAACACAATGTGAACACACACACCAAATAATACAATATGAACACACACATCACAGAACACAATGTGAACTCACACCACAGAACACAGTGTGAACACACACACCAAAGAACACAATGTGAACACACACACCAGAGAACACAATAAGAACACACACACCACAGAACACAAAGTGAACACACACACCAAAGAACACAATGTGAACACACACACCAGAGAACACAATGTGAACACAGACAACACGGAACACAAGGTGAACACACACACCAGAGAACACAATATGAACACACAGATAAAAGAATGCAATGTGAACACACACACCACAAAATACAATGTGAACACACACACACAGCAGAATGCAATGTGAACACACACACCACAGAACACAATGTGAACACACACACCACAGAATGCAGAGTGAACACTCAAACCTCAGAATGCAATTTGAACACACAAACCACATACAGCAAAGTGATCACACACTCATCACAATGTAATGTGAACTCACACACCACAGAACACAATGTGAACACACACACACCACAGAACGCAATGTGAACACAGACCCCACAGAGTCAAATATGAAAACTCACACCACAGAATGCAATGTGAACACACATGCCACAGAATGCAATGTGAACACACAGACAACAGAATGCAATGTTTACACACATACGACAGAATGCAATGTGAACACACACACCACAGAACACATTGTGAAAAGACACAAACCAAAGCAGGCAACACGAACAGACACACACCAGAACACAATGTGAACACACACACCACAGAACACAATGTGAACACACACACCAAATAATACAATATGAACAGACACATCACAGGAGACAAAGTGAACACACACACCACAGAACACAATGTGAACACACATACGAGAGAACACAATGTGAATACACACACCACAGAATGCAATGTGGACACACATACCACAGAACACAATGTGAACTCACACACAGAACACAATGTGAACAAACACACCAAAGAACACAATGTGAACACATACAACACAGAATGCAATGTGAACACACACAACACAGAACACCATGTGAACACACACACACCACAGCAAGCAACAGGAACAGACACACACCAGAACACAATGTGAACACACACATCACAGAGCACAATGTGAACACACACACCAAATAATACAATATGAACACACACATCACAGGACACAAAGTGAACACACACACCACAGAACACAATGTGAACACACATACGAGAGAACACAATGTGAACACACACCACAGAACACAATGTGAACACACACACCAAAGAACACAATGTGAACACATACACCACAGAACACAATGTGAACACACACACACAGCAGAAAGCAATGTGAACACCACAGAACACAATATGAACACACACAAAACAGAATGCAGAGTGAATACTCAAACCACAGAATGCAATTTGAACACACAAACCACATACAGCAAAGTGATCACACACTCATCACAATGTAAAGTGAACTCAAAAAACCACAGAACACAATGTGAACACACATGCACCACAGAACGCAATGTGAACACAGACCCCACAGAGTCCTATATGAACACGCACACCACAGAATGCAATGTGAACACACATGCCACAGAATGCAATGTGAACACACAGACAACAGAATGCAATGTTTACACACACACGACAGAATGCAATGTGAACACACACACCACAGAACACATTGTGAAAAGACACAAACCAAAGCAGGCAACACGAACAGACACACACCAGAACACAATGTGAACACACACACCACAGAACGAAATATGAACACACACACCAAATAATACAATATGAACACACACATCACAGGAGACAAAGTGAACACACACACCAGAGAACACAATGTGAACACACATACCAGAGAACACAATGTGAATACACAAACCACAGAACACAATGTGAACACACACACCACAGAACACAATGTGAAAACACACACCACATAACACAACGTGAATACTCACACCAAAAAACACAATGTGAACACACACACCAGCGAACACAATATGAACACACACATCACAGGACACAAAGTGAACACACACACCAAAGAACAGTAAGTGAACACACACACCAGATAACACAATGAGAACACAGACAACACAGAACACAAGGTGAACACACACACCAGAGAACTCAATACGAACAATCAGATAAAAGAATGCAATGCGAACACACACACCACAAAACACAATGTGAACACATACACCACAAAACACAATGTGAACTCACAAACACAGCAGAATGCAATTTGAACACACACATCACAAAACACACTGTGAACACACACACACCACAGAACGCAATGTGAACACAGACCCCACAGAGTCCAATGTGAACACGCACTTCACAGAATGCAATGTGAACACACATTCCACAGAACACAATGTGAACACACACGCACCACAGAACGCAATGTGAACACAGACGCCAAAGATATACAATGTGAACACGCACACCACAGAATGCAATGTGAACACACAGACCACAGAATGCAATGTGAACACACAGACCACAGAATGCAATGTTTACACACACAGGACAGATCGCAATGTGAATATACACTACAGAACGCAACGTAAAGACAAACATTACAGAACACAATGTGAACACAGACACACCACAGAACGCAATGTGAACAAACACTACAGAAGGCATTGGGAACACAAACAACAGAGAAGACAATCAAAACATACACAATACAGAAAGCACTGTGAAAACACACACCACAGAACACAATGTGAACACACACACCAAATAATACAATATGAACACACACAGCACAGAACACAATGTGAACTAACACCACAGAACACAATGTGAACACACACACCAAAGAACACAATGTGAACACACACACCAGAGAACACAATAAGAACACACACACCACAGAACACAAAGTGAACACACACACCAAAGAACACAATGTGAACACACACACCAGGGAACACAATGTGAACACAGACAACACAGAACACAAGGTGAACACACACACCAGAGAACACAATATGAACACACAGATAAAAGAATGCAATGTGAACACACACACCACAAAATACAATGTGAACACACACACACAGCAGAATGCAATGTGAACACACACACCACAGCACACAATGTGAACACACACACCACAGAATGCAGAGTGAACACTCAAACCTCAGAATGCAATTTGAACACACAAACCACATACAGCAAAATGATCACACACTCATCACAATGTAATGTGAACTCACACACCACAGAACACAATGTGAACACACACACACCACAGAACGCAATGTGAACACAGACCCCACAGAGTCAAATATGAAAACGCACACCACAGAATGCAATGTGAACACACATGCCACAGAATGCAATGTGAACACACAGACAACAGAATGCAATGTTTACACACATACGACAGAATGCAATGTGAACACACACACCACAGAACACATTGTGAAAACACACAAACCAAAGCAGGCAACACGAACAGACACACACCAGAACACAATGTGAACACACACACCACAGAACACCATGTGAACACACACACCAAATAATACAATATGAACACACACATCACAGGACACAAAGTGAACACACACACCACAGAACACAATGTGAACACACATACGAGAGAACACAATGTGAATACACACACCACAGAATGCAATGTGGACTCACATACCACAGAACACAATGTGAACTCACACCACAGAACACAATGTGAACACACACACCAAAGAACACAATGTGAACACATACAACACAGAATGCAACGTGAACACACACACCACAGAACACCATGTGAACACACACACTCCACAGCAACCAACAAGAACAGACACACACCAGAACACAATGTGAACACACACACCACAGAACACAATGTGAACACACACACCAAATAATACAATATGAACACACACATCACAGGACACAAAGTGAACACAAACACCACAGAACACAATGTGAACACACATACGAGAGAACACAATGTGAATGCACACACCACAGAATGCAATGTGGACACACATACCACAGAACACAATGTGAACTCACACCACAGAACACAATGTGCACACACACACCAAAGAACACAATGTGAACACACACACCAGAGAACACAATATGAACACATACACCACAGGACACAAAGTGAACACACACACACCAAAGAGCACAATGTGAAAACACACACCAGAGAACACAATGTGAACACAGACAACACAGAACACAAGGTGAACACACACATCAGAGAACACAATATGAACACACAGATAAAAGAATGCAATGCGAACACACACAACACAAAACAAAATGTGAACACATACACCACAGAACACAATGTGAACACACACACACAGCAGAAAGCAATGTGAACACCACAGAACACAATTTGAACACACAAACCACATACAGCAAAGTGATCACACACTCATCACAATGTAAAGTGAACTCACACACCACAGAACACAATGTGAACACACACGCACCACAGAACGCAATGTGAACAAAGACCCCACAGGGTCCAATATGAACACGCACACCACAGAATGCAATGTGAACACACATGCCACAGAATGCAATGTGAACACACAGACAACAGAATGCAATGTGGACTCACATACCACAGAACACAATGTGAACTCACACACAGAACACAATGTGAACACACACACCAAAGAACACAATGTGAACACATACAACACAGAATGCAATGTGAACACACACAACACAGAACACCATGTGAACACACACACACCACAGCAAGCAACAGGAACAGACACACACCAGAACACAATGTGAACACACACATCACAGAGCACCATGTGAACACACACACCAAATAATACAATATGAACACACACATCACAGGACACAAAGTGAACACACACCACAGAACACAATGTGAACACACATACGAGAGAACACAATGTGAACACACACACCACAGAATGCAATGTGGACACACATACCACAGAACACAATGTGAACTCACACCACAGAACACAATGTGAACACACACACCAAAGAACACAATGTGAACACATACACCACAGAACACAATGTGAACACACACACACAGCAGAAAGCAATGTGAACACCACAGATCACAATATGAACACACACAAAACAGAATGCAGAGTGAACACTCAAACCACAGAATGCAATTTGAACACACAAACCACATACAGCAAAGTGATCACACACTCATCACAATGTAAAGTGAACTCAAAAAACCACAGAACACAATGTGAACACACACGCACCACAGAACGCAATGTGAACACAGACCCGACAGAGTCCAATATTAACACGCACACCACAGAATGCAATGTGAACACACATGCCACAGAATGCAATGTGAACACACAGACAACAGAATGCAATGTTTACACACACACGACAGAATGCAATGTGAACACACACACCACAGAACACAATGTGAACACACACACCAAATAATACAATATGAACACACACACCACAGCACACAATGTGAACACACACACCACAGAATGCAGAGTGAACACTCAAACCTCAGAATGCAATTTGAACACACAAACCACATACAGCAAAGTGATCACACACTCATCAGAATGTAATGTGAACTCACACACCACAGAACACAATGTGAACACACACACACCACAGAACGCAATGTGTACACAGACCCCACAGAGTCAAATATGAAAACGCACACCACAGAATGCAATGTGAACACACATGCCACAGAATGCAATGTGAACACACAGACAACAGAATGCAATGTTTACACACATACGACAGAATGCAATGTGAACACACACACCACAGAACACATTGTGAAAACACACAAACCAAAGCAGGCAACACGAGCAGACACACACCAGAACACAATGTGAACACACACACCACAGAACACCATGTGAACACACACACCAAATAATACAATATGAACACACACATCACAGGACACAAAGTGACCACACACACCACAGAACACAATGTGAACACACATACGAGAGAACACAATGTGAATACACACACCACAGAATGCAATGCGGACTCACATACCACAGAACACAATGTGAACTCACACCACAGAACACAATGTGAACACACACACCAAAGAACACAATGTGAACACATACAACACAGAATGCAATGTGAACACACACACCACACAACACCATGTGAACACACACACAACACAGCAAGCAACACGAACAGACACACACCAGAACACAATGTGAACAAACACACCACAGAACACAATGTGAACACACACACCAAATAATACAATATGAACACACACATCCCAGGACACAAAGTGAACACACACACCACAGAACACAATGTGAACACACATACGAGAGAACACAATGTGAATACACACACCACAGAATGCAATGTGGACACACATACCACAGAACACAATGTGAACTCACACCACAGAACACAATGTGAACACACACACCAAAGAACACAATGTGAACGCATACACCACAGAACACAATGTGAACACACACACCACAGGACACAAAGTGAACACACACACACCAAAGAACACAATGTGAAAACACACACCAGAGAACACAATGTGAACACAGACAACACAGAACACAAGGTGAACACACACATCAGAGAACACAATATGAACACACAGATAAAAGAATGCAATGCGAACACACACACCACAAAACAAAATGTGAACACATACACCACAGAACACAATGTGAACACACACACACAGCAGAAAGCAATGTGAACACCACAGAACACAATGTGAACACACACACCACAGAATGCAGAGTGAACACTCAAACCACAGAATGCAATTTGAACACACAAACCACATACAGCAAAGTGATCACACACTCATCACAATGTAAAGTGAACTCACACACCACAGAACACAATGTGAACACACACGCACCACAGAACGCAATGTGAACACAGACCCCACAGAGTCCAATATGAACACGCACACCACAGAATGCAGTGTGAACACACATGCCACAGAATGCAATGTGAACACAGACAACAGAATGCAATGTTTACACACACACGACAGTATGCAATGTGAACACACACACCACAGAACACATTGTGAAAAGACACAAACCAAAGCAGGCAACACGAACAGACACACACCAGAACACAATGTGAACACACACACCACAGAACACAATGTGAACACACACACCAAATAATACAATATGAACAGACACATCACAGGAGACAAAGTGAACACACACACCACAGAACACAATGTGAACACACATACGAGAGAACACAATGTGAATACACACACCACAGAATGCAATGTGGACACACATACCACAGAACACAATGTGAACTCACACACAGAACACAATGTGAACACACACACCAAAGAACACAATGTGAACACATACAACACAGAATGCAATGTGAACACACACACACCACAGCAAGCAACAGGAACAGACACACACCAGAACACAATGTGAACCCACACATCACAGAGCACAATGTGAACACACACACCAAATAATACAATATGAACACACACATCACAGGACACAAAGTGAACACACACACCACAGAACACAATGTGAACACACATACGGGAGAACACAATGTGAACACACACACCACAGAATGCAATGTGGACACACATACCACAGAACACAATGTGAACTCACACCACAGAACACAATGTGAACACACACACCAAAGAACACAATGTGAACACATACACCACAGAACACAATGTGAACACACACACACAGCAGAAAGCAATGTGAACACCACTGAACACAATATGAACACACACAAAACAGAATGCAGAGTGAACACTCAAACCACAGAATGCAATTTGAACACACAAACCACATACATCAAAGTGATCACACACTCATCACAATGTAAAGTGAACTCAAAAAACCACAGAACACAATGTGAACACACATGCACCACAGAACGCAATGTGAACACAGACCCCACAGAGTCCTATATGAACACGCACACCACAGAATGCAATGTGAACACACATGCCACAGAATGCAATGTGAACACACAGACAACAGAATGCAATGTTTACACACACACGACAGAACACAATGTGAACACACACGCACCACAGAACGCAATGTGAACACAGACGCCAAAGATATGCAATGTGAACACACAGACCACAGAATGCAATGTGAACACACAGACCACAGAATGCAATGTTTACACACACAGGACAGATCGCAATGTGAATATACACTACAGAACGCAACGTGAAGACGAACATTACAGAACACAATGTGAACACAGAAACACCACAGAACGCAATGTGAACAAACACTACAGAAGGCATTGGGAACACAAACAACAGAGAAGACAATCAAAACATACACAATACAGAAAGCACTGTGAACACACACACCACAGAACACAATGTGAACACACACACCAAATAATACAATATGAACACACACATCACAGAACACAATGTGAACTAACACCACAGAACACAATGTGAACACACACACCAAAGAACACAATGTGAACACAGACAACAGAGAACACAATAAGAACACACACACCACAGAACACAAAGTGAACACACACACCAAAGAACACAATGTGAACACACACACCAGAGAACACAATGTGAACACAGACAACACAGAACACAAGGTGAACACACACACCAGAGAACACAATATGAACACACAGATAAAAGAATGCAATGTGAACACACACACCACAAAATACAATGTGAACACACACACACAGCAGAATGCAATGTGAACACACACACCACAGAACACAATGTGAACACACACGCACCACAGAACGCAATGTGAACACAGACCCCACAGTGTCAAATATGAAAACGCACACCACAGAATGCAATGTGAACACACATGCCACAGAATGCACAGTGAACACACAGACAACAGAATGCAATGTTTACACACATACGACAGAATGCAATGTGAACACACACACCACAGAACACATTGTGAAAAGACACAAACCAAAGCAGGCAACCCGAACAGACACACACCAGAACACAATGTGAACACACACACCACAGAACACAATGTGAACACACACACCAAATAATACAATATGAACACACACATCACAGGACAGAAAGTGAACACACACACCACAGAACACAATGTGAACACACATACGAGAGAACACAATGTGAATACACACACCACAGAATGCAATGTGGACTCACATACCACAGAACACAATGTGAACTCACACCACAGAACACAATGTGAACACACACACCAAAGAACACAATGTGAACACATACAACACAGAATGCAATGTGAACACACACACCACAGAACACCATGTGAACACACACACTCCACAGCAACCAACACGAACAGACACACACCAGAACACAATGTGAACACACACACCACAGAACACAATGTGAACACACACACCAAATAATACAATATGAACACACACATCACAGGACACAAAGTGAACACAAACACCACAGAACACAATGTGAACACACATACGAGAGAACACAATGTGAATGCACACACCACAGAATGCAATGTGGACACACATACCACAGAACACATTGTGAACTCACACCACAGAACACAATGTGAACACACACACCAAAGAACACAATGTGAACACACACACCAGAGAACACAATATGAACACACACACCACAGGACACAAAGTGAACACAAACACACCAAAGAGCACAATGTGAAAACACACACCAGAGAACATAATGTGAACACAGACAACACAGAACACAAGGTGAACACACACATCAGAGAACACAATATGAACACACAGATAAAAGAATGCAATGCGAACACACACACCACAAAACAAAATGTGAACACATACACCACAGAACACAATGTGAACACACACACACAGCAGAATGCAATGTGAACACACACACTACAGAACACAATGTGAACACACACACCACAGAATGCAGAGTGAACACTCAAACCACAGAATGCAATTTGAACACACAAACCACATACAGCAAAGTGATCACACACTCATCACAATGTAAAGTGAACTCACACACCACAGAACACAATGTGAACACACACGCACCACAGAACGCAATGTGAACAAAGACCCCACAGAGTCCAATATGAACACGCACACCACAGAATGCAATGTGAACACACATGCCACAGAATGCAATGTGAACACACAGACAACAGAATGCAATGTTTACACACACACGACAGAATGCAATGTGAACACACACACCACAGAACACATTGTGAAAACACACAAACCAAAGCAGGCAACACGAACAGACACACACCAGAACACAATGTGAACACACACACCACAGAACACAATGTGAACACACACACCAAATAATACAATATGAACAGACACATCACAGGAGACAAAGTGAACACACACACCACAGAACACAATGTGAACACACATACGAGAGAACACAATGTGAATACACACACCACAGAATGCAATGTGGACACACATACCACAGAACACAATGTGAACTCACACCACAGAACACAATGTGAACACACACACCAAAGAACACAATGTGAACACATACACCACAGAACACAATGTGAACACACACACCAAAGAACACAATGTGAACACATACACCACAGAACACAATGTGAACACACAAACACAGCAGAATGCAATTTGAACACACACATCACAGAACACACTGTGAACACACACACACCACAGAACGCAATGTGAACACAGACCCCACAGAGTCCAATGTGAACACGCTCTTCACAGAATGCAATGTGAACACACATTCCACAGAACACAATGTGAACACACACGCACCACAGAACGCAATGTGAACACAGACGCCAAAGATATACAATGTGAACACGCACACCACAGAATGCAATGTGAACACACAGACCACAGAATGCAATGTGAACACACAGACAACAGAATGCAATGTTTACACACACAGGACAGATCGCAATGTGAATATACACTACAGAACGCAACGTGAACACATACATTACAGAACACAATGTGAACACAGACACACCACAGAACGCAATGTGAACAAACACTACAGAAGGCATTGGGAACACAAACAACAGAGAAGACAATCAAAACATACACAATACTGAAAGCACTGTGAACACACACCACAGAACGCAATGTGAACACAGACTACAGAACACAACGTGAACACGTACATTACAGAACACAATGTGAACCCACACACACCACAAAACGCAATATGCACACAGACCCCACAGAATGCAAAGTGAACAAGCACACCACTGAATGAAATGTGAACACACACACCACAAAACGCAATGTGAGCACACACACCACAGAAAGCAAAGTGAACACACACATACCACAGAAGGCAATGCTCACACACACACCATAGAATGCAATGTGAACACACACCACAGAACACAATGTGAACAAACACACCACAGAACACAATGTGAACACACACAACACAGAACACAATGTGAAATCATACACCACAGGATGCAATGTTTACACACAATCACAGAACACAATGTGAACACACACACCAGAGAAAGCAATGTGAACACACACACCACAGAACGCAATGTGAACACACACATGCCACAGAACGCAATGTGAACACACACACCACAGAACGCAATGTGAACACACACTACAGAACACAGCGTGAACACGGACATTACAGAACCCAAAGTGAACACACACACACCACAGAAGGCAATGTGAACACACATTAAAGAACACAACGTGAACACGTACATTACAGAACGCAATGTGCACACACATACCACAGAAGACAATGTTAAGACAGACACAACAGAACATAATGTGAAGACAAACACCACAGAAAGCAATGTGAACACAGATAACAGAACGCAACGTAAGCACACACACAATAGAACGCAATGTGAACACACACACACCACACAACGCAATGTGAGCACACACACCACAGAACACAATGTGAACACACACACCACAGAACACAATGTGAGCACACACACCACAGAACAGAATGTGAACACATACAACACAGAATGCAATGTGAACACACACACCACAGAACACCATGTGAACACACACACACCACAGCAAGCAACACGAACAGACACACACCAGAACACAATGTGAACACACATACGAGAGAACACAATGTGAATACACACACCACAGAATGCAATGTGGACACACATACCACAGAACACAATGTGAACTCACACCACAGAACACAATGTGAACACACACACCAAAGAACACAATGTGAACACACACACCAGAGAACACAATGTGAACACAGACAACACTGAACACAAGGTGAACACACACACCAGAGAACACAATATGAACACACAGATAAAAGAATGCAATGAGAACACACACACCACAAAATACAATGTGAACACACACACACAGCAGAATGCAACGTGAACACACACACCACAGAACACAATGTGAACACACACACCACAGAATGCAGAGTGAACACTCAAACCACAGAATGCAATTTGAACACACAAACCACATACAGCAAAGTGATCACACACTCATCACAATGTAATGTGAACTCACACACCACAGAACACAATGTGAACACACACAAACCACAGAACGCAATGTGAACACAGACCCCACTGAGTCAAATATGAACACGCACACCACAGAATGCAATGTGAACACACATGCCACAGAATGCAATGTGAACACAGACAACAGAATGCAATTTTTACACACATACGACAGAATGCAATGTGAACACACACACCACAGAACACATTGTGAAAACACACAAACCAAAGCAGGCAACACGAACAGACACACACCACAGAACACAATGTGAACACACACACCACAGAACGAAATGTGAAGACACTCACCAAATAATACAATATGAACACACACATCACAGGAGACAAAGTGAACACACACACCACAGAACACAATGTGAACACACATACCAGAGAACACAATGTGAATACACAAACCACAGAACACAATGTGAACACACACACCACAGAACACAATGTGAACACACACACCACAGAACACAATGTGAACACACACCAAAGAACTCAATGTGAACACACACACCAGCGAACACAATATGAACACACACATCACAGGACACAAAGTGAACACACATACCAAAGAACACAAAGTGAACACACACACCAGAGAACACAATGTGAACACAGACAACACAGAACACAAGGTGAACACACACACCAGAGAACTCAATATGAACACTCAGATAAAAGAATGCAAAGCGAACACACGCACCACAAAGCACAATGTGAACACACAAACCACAAAACACAATGTGAACACACAAACACAGCAGAATGCAATTTGAACACACACTTCACAGAACACACTGTGAACACACACACCACATACAGCAAAGTGATCACACACTCCACAGAACGTAATGTGAACTCACACACCACA
Source organism: Carcharodon carcharias (assembly GCF_017639515.1). Taxonomy (NCBI): domain Eukaryota; kingdom Metazoa; phylum Chordata; class Chondrichthyes; order Lamniformes; family Lamnidae; genus Carcharodon; species Carcharodon carcharias. Next base: position 10,911,475 of record NC_054507.1, on the reverse strand, counting down.
GAACGCAATGTGAACACAGACCCCACAGAGTCCAATGTGAACACGCCCTTCACAGAATGCAATGTGAACACACATACCACAGAATGCAAAGTGACCACACATACCACTGAATGCAATGTGAACACACAGACCACAGAATGCAATGTTTACACACACAAGACCGATCACAATGTGAATATTCACTACAGAACGGAACGTGAACACGTACGTTACAGAACACAATGTGAACAAAGACACACCACAGAATGCAATGTGAACAAACTCTACAGAAGGCATTGGGAACACAAACAACAGAGAAGACAATCAAAACATACACAATACAGAACGCAATGTGAACACACACACCACAGAATGCAATGTGAACAAACACACCACAGAACACAATGTGCACACACACACCACAGAAGACAATGTGAACACACAGACCACGGAATGCAATGTGAACACACACGCTACAGAATGCAATTTCAACACACACACAACAGAACCCAATGTGAACACACACACCACAGAATGCAATGTGAACACACACACCACAGGAAGATATGTGAACACACACGCCACAGGAAGCAATGTGAACACACACACAACACAGAACACAATGTGAAATCATACACCACAGGACGCAATGTTTACACACAACCACAGAACACAATGTGAACTCACACACCAGAGAACACAATGTGAACACACACACCACCGAACGCAATGTGAGCACACACTATGGAACACAACGTGAATACGTACATTACTGAAAACAAAGTGAACACACACAAACCACAGAGGGCAATGTGAAAACACATTATAGAAGTAAACGTGAACACGTACATTACAGAACACAATCTAACCATACAAAATACAGAACACAATGTGTACACAGACACCATAGAACGCAATGTGAACACACACACACCACAGAACGCAATGTGAACACACACTACAGAACACAACGTGAAGACGTACATCTCAGAATACCAAGTGAACAAACACACACCACAGAACGCAATGTGAACACACACACCAGAGAACACAATGTGAACACAGACAACACAGAGCACAAGGTGAACACATACACCAGAGAACACAATGTGAACACACACAGAGCAGAATGCAAAATGAACACAAACACCAGAGAACACAATGTGAACACACACACCACAGAACGCAGAGTGAACACATAGACCACAGAATGCAATTTGAACACACACATCACAGAACACACTGTGGACACACACACCACATACAGCAAAGTGATCACACACTCCACAGAACGTAATGTGAACTTACACACCACAGAACATAATGTGAAAACGCACACCACAGAATGCAATGTGAACACACACACCACAGAACACAATGTGAACACACAAACCAACGAACACAATGTGAACTCACACATCACAGGACACAAAGTGAACACACACACCACAGAACACAATGTGAACACACATACGAGAGAACACAATATGAACACACACACCACAGGACACAAAGTGAACACACAAACCAACGAACACAATGTGAACACACACATCACAGGACACAAAGTGAACACACACACCACAGAAAACAATGTGAACACACATACCATATAAAACAATGTGAATATACACACCACAGAACACAATGTGAACACACACACCACAGAATACAATGTGAACACACACACCACAGAACACAATGTGAACACACACACCAAAGAAACACAATGTGAACACACACACCAGAGAACACAATGTGAACACACACACAGCAGAATGCAATGTGAACACGCACACCACTGAACACAATGTGAACACACACACCACAGAATGCAGAGTGAACACAAAGACAACAGAATGCAATTTGAACACACACATCACAGAACACACTGTGAACACACACCCCACATACAGCAAAGTGATAACACACTCCACTGAACGTAATGTGAACTTACACACCACAGAACATAATGTGAAAACGCACACCACAGAATGCAATGTGAACACACATACCACAGGATGCAATGTGAATATACACTACAGAAAAGAACGTGAACACGTACATTACCGAACACAAAGTGAACACACACACCACAGAACGCAATGTGAACACACACCACAGAACACAATGTGAACAAACACACTACCGAACGCAATGTCAAAACACGCACCAAAGAACCCAATGTGAGCACACACACACCAGAGAACACAATATGAACACACACACCACAGGACACAAAGTGAACTCACAAACCAACGAACACAATGTGAACACACACATCACAGGACACAAAGTGAACACACACACCACAGAACACAATGTGAACACACATACCAGATAAAACAATGTGAATATACACACCACAGAACACAATGTGAACACACACACCACAGAATACAATGTGAACACACACACCACAGAACACAATGTGAACACACACACCAAAGAACACAATGTGAACACACACACCACAGAACACAATGTGAACAAAGACAAAACAGAACACAATGTGAACACACACCCCAGAGAACACAATGTGAACACACACACAGCAGAATGCAATGTGAACACGCACACCACTGAACACAATGTGAACACACACACCACAGAATGCAGAGTGAACACACAGACCACAGAATGCAATTTGAACACACACATCACAGAACACACTGTGAACACACACCCCACATACAGCAAAGTGATAACACACTCCACAGAACGTAATGTGAACTCATACACCACAGAACACAATGTGAACACACACACACCACAGGACGCAATGTGAACACAGACGCCAAAGATATACAATGTGAACACGCACACCACAGAATGCAAAGTGAACACACAGACCACAGAATGCAATGTGAACACACAGACCACAGAATGCAATGTTTACACACACAGGACAGATTGCAATGTGAATATACACTACAGAACGCAACGTGAACACATACATTACAGAACACAATGTGAACACAGACACACCAAAGAACCCGATGTGAACACACACACCAGAGAACACAATATGAACACACACATCACAGGACACAAAGTGAACACACACAACACAGAACACAATGTGAACACACATACCAGATAAAACAATGTGAATACACACACCAAGGAACACAATGTGAACACACACACCACAGAATACAATGTGAACACACACACCACAGAACACAATGTGAACACACACACCAAAGAACACAATGTAAACACACACACCAGAGAACACAATGTGAACAAAGACAAAACAGAACATGAGGTGAACACACACCCCAGAGAACACAATGTGAACACACACACCACAGAATGCAGAGTGAACACACAGACCACAGAATACAATTTGAACACACACATCACAGAACACACTGTGAACACACACCACTTACAGCAAAGTGATCACACACTCCACAGAACGCAATGTGAACTCTCACACCACAGAACACAATGTGAACACACACACACCACAGAACGCAATGTGAACACAGACCCCACAGAGTCCAATGTGACCAAGCACACCACAGGATGCAATGTGAACACACATACCACAGAAAGCAATGTGAACACACAGACCACAGAATGCAATGTTTACACACACACGACAGAATGCAATGTGAACACACACACCAAAGAACACCATGTGAAAACACACACACCACAGTAGGCAGCACAAACAGACACACACCAGAACACAATGTGAACACACAAACCACAGAACGAAAAGTGAACACACACACCAAATAATACAACGTGAACACACACATCACAGGACACAAAGTGAACACACACACCACAGAACACAATGTGAACACACATACCAGAGAAAACAATGTGAATACACACACCACAGAACACAATGTGAACACACACACCACAGAACACAATGTGAACACACACACCACAGAACACTATGTGAACAGACACACCACAGAACACAATGTGAACACACACACACCACAGAACGCAGTGTGCACACACACACCACAGAAGACAATGTGAACACACACGCTACAGAATGCAATTTCAACAAACACACCACAGAATGCAGAGTAAACACACAGACCACAGAATGCAATTTGAACACACACATCACAGAACACACTGTGAACACACACCACTTACAGCAAAGTGATCACACACTCCACAGTACGTAATGTGAACTCACACACCACAGAGCACAATGTGAAAACACACGCACCACAGAACGCAATGTGAACACAGACCCCAAAGAGTCCAATATGACCACGCACACCACATACCACAGAATGCAATGTGAACACACAGACCACAGAATGCAATTTTTATACACACATGACAGATCGCAATGTGAATATACGCTACAGAACACAACGTGAACACATACGTTACAGAACACAATGTGAACAAAGACACACCACAGAATGCAATGTGAACAATATCTACAGAAGGCATTGGGAATGCAAACAACAGAGAAGACAATCAAAACATACACAATACAGAACGCACTGTGAACACACACACCCAGAACGCAATATGAACACAGACCCCACAGAATGCAATGTGAACAAGCACACCACCGAATGAAATGTGAACACACACACCACAAAACGCAATGTGAACACACACACCACAGGAAGCAAAGTGAACACACACATACCACAGAACGCAATGCTCACACACGCACCTTAGAACGCAATGTGAACACACACACACCTCAGAATGCAATGTGAACAAACACACCACAGAACACAATGTGCACTCACACACCACAGAAGACAATGTGAACACACAAGCTACAGAATGCAATTTCAACACACACACCGCAGAATGCAGAGTGAACACACAGACCACAGAATACAATTTGAACACACACATCACAGAACACACTGTGAACACACACCACTTACAGCAAAGTGATCACACACTCCACAGAATGTAATGTGAACTCTCACACCACAGAACACAATGTGAACACACAAACACCACAGAACGCAATGTGAACACAGACCCCACAGAATCCAATGTGACCACGCACACCACAGGATGCAATGTGAACACACATACCACAGAAAGCAATGTGAACACACAGACCACAGACTGCAATGTTCACACACACACGACAGAATGCAATGTGAACACACACCAAAGAACACCATGTGAAAACACACACACCACAGTAGGCAGCACAAACAGACACACACCAGAACACAATGTGAACACACAAACCACAGAACGAAAAGTGAACACACACACCAAATAATACAACGTGAACACACACATCACAGGACACAAAGTGAACACACACACCACAGAACACAATGTGAACACACATACCAGAGAAAACAATGTGAATACACACACCACAGAACACAATGTGAACACACACACCACAGAACACAATGTGAACACACACACCACAGAACACTATGTGAACAGACACACCACAGAACACAATGTGAACACACACACACCACAGAACGCAGTGTGCACACACACACCACAGATGACAATGTGAACACACACGCTACAGAATGCAATTTCAACAAACACACCACAGAATGCAGAGTAAACACACAGACCACAGAATGCAATTTGAACACACACATCACAGAACACACTGTGAACACACACCACTTGCAGCAAAGTGATCACACACTCCACAGTACGTAATGTGAACTCACACACCACAGAGCACAATGTGAAAACACACGCACCACAGAACGCAATGTGAACACAGACCCCAAAGAGTCCAATATGACCACGCACACCACATACCACAGAATGCAATGTGAACACACAGACCACAGAATGCAATTTTTATACACACATGACAGATCGCAATGTGAATATACGCTACAGAACACAACGTGAACACATACGTTACAGAACACAATGTGAACAAAGACACACCACAGAATGCAATGTGAACAATATCTACAGAAGGCATTGGGAATGCAAACAACAGAGAAGACAATCAAAACATACACAATACAGAACGCACTGTGAACACACACACCCAGAACGCAATATGAACACAGACCCCACAGAATGCAATGTGAACAAGCACACCACCGAATGAAATGTGAACACACACACCACAAAACGCAATGTGAACACACACACCACAGGAAGCAAAGTGAACACACACATACCACAGAACGCAATGCTCACACACGCACCTTAGAACGCAATGTGAACACACACACACCTCAGAATGCAATGTGAACAAACACATCACAGAACACAATGTGCACTCACACACCACAGAAGACAATGTGAACACACAAGCTACAGAATGCAATTTCAACACACACACCGCAGAATGCAGAGTGAACACACAGACCACAGAATACAATTTGAACACACACATCACAGAACACACTGTGAACACACACCACTTACAGCAAAGTGATCACACACTCCACAGAACGCAATGTGAACTCTCACACCACAGAACACAATGTGAACACACACACACCACAGAACGCAATGTGAACACAGACCCCACAGAGTCCAATGTGACCACGCACACCACAGGATGCAATGTGAACACACATACCACAGAAAGCAATGTGAACACACAGACCACAGAATGCAATGTTTACACACACACGACAGAATGCAATGTGAACACACACACCAAAGAACACCATGTGAAAACACACACACCACAGTAGGCAGCACAAACAGACACACACCAGAACACAATGTGAACACACAAACCACAGAACGAAAAGTGAACACACACACCAAATAATACAACGTGAACACACACATCACAGGACACAAAGTGAACACACACACCACAGAACACAATGTGAACACACATACCAGAGAAAACAATGTGAATACACACACCACAGAACACAATGTGAACACACACACCACAGAACACAATGTGAACACACACACCACAGAACACTATGTGAACAGACACACCACAGAACACAACGTGAACACACACATACCACAGAACGCAGTGTGCACACACACACCACAGAAGACAATGTGAACACACACGCTACAGAATGCAATTTCAACAAACACACCACAGAATGCAGAGTAAACACACAGACCACAGAATGCAATTTGAACACACACATCACAGAACACACTGTGAACACACACCACTTACAGCAAAGTGATCACACACTCCACAGTACGTAATGTGAACTCACACACCACAGAGCACAATGTGAAAACACACGCACCACAGAACGCAATGTGAACACAGACCCCAAAGAGTCCAATATGACCACGCACACCACATACCACAGAATGCAATGTGAACACACAGACCACAGAATGCAATTTTTATACACACATGACAGATCGCAATGTGAATATACGCTACAGAACACAACGTGAACACATACGTTACAGAACACAATGTGAACAAAGACACACCACAGAATGCAATGTGAACAATATCTACAGAAGGCATTGGGAATGCAAACAACAGAGAAGACAATCAAAACATACACAATACAGAACGCACTGTGAACACACACACCCAGAACGCAATATGAACACAGACCCCACAGAATGCAATGTGAACAAGCACACCACCGAATGAAATGTGAACACACACACCACAAAACGCAATGTGAACACACACACCACAGGAAGCAAAGTGAACACACACATACCACAGAACGCAATGCTCACACACGCACCTTAGAACGCAATGTGAACACACACACACCTCAGAATGCAATGTGAACAAACACACCACAGAACACAATGTGCACTCACACACCACAGAAGACAATGTGAACACACAAGCTACAGAATGCAATTTCAACACACACACCGCAGAATGCAGAGTGAACACACAGACCACAGAATACAATTTGAACACACACATCACAGAACACACTGTGAACACACACCACTTACAGCAAAGTGATCACACACTCCACAGAATGTAATGTGAACTCTCACACCACAGAACACAATGTGAACACACAAACACCACAGAACGCAATGTGAACACAGACCCCACAGAATCCAATGTGACCACGCACACCACAGGATGCAATGTGAACACACATACCACAGAAAGCAATGTGAACACACAGACCACAGACTGCAATGTTCACACACACACGACAGAATGCAATGTGAACACACACCAAAGAACACCATGTGAAAACACACACACCACAGTAGGCAGCACAAACAGACACACACCAGAACACAATGTGAACACACAAACCACAGAACGAAAAGTGAACACACACACCAAATAATACAACGTGAACACACACATCACAGGACACAAAGTGAACACACACACCACAGAACACAATGTGAACACACATACCAGAGAAAACAATGTGAATACACACACCACAGAACACAATGTGAACACACACACCACAGAACACAATGTGAACACACACACCACAGAACACTATGTGAACAGACACACCACAGAACACAATGTGAACACACACACACCACAGAACGCAGTGTGCACACACACACCACAGATGACAATGTGAACACACACGCTACAGAATGCAATTTCAACAAACACACCACAGAATGCAGAGTAAACACACAGACCACAGAATGCAATTTGAACACACACATCACAGAACACACTGTGAACACACACCACTTGCAGCAAAGTGATCACACACTCCACAGTACGTAATGTGAACTCACACACCACAGAGCACAATGTGAAAACACACGCACCACAGAACGCAATGTGAACACAGACCCCAAAGAGTCCAATATGACCACGCACACCACATACCACAGAATGCAATGTGAACACACAGACCACAGAATGCAATTTTTATACACACATGACAGATCGCAATGTGAATATACGCTACAGAACACAACGTGAACACATACGTTACAGAACACAATGTGAACAAAGACACACCACAGAATGCAATGTGAACAATATCTACAGAAGGCATTGGGAATGCAAACAACAGAGAAGACAATCAAAACATACACAATACAGAACGCACTGTGAACACACACACCCAGAACGCAATATGAACACAGACCCCACAGAATGCAATGTGAACAAGCACACCACCGAATGAAATGTGAACACACACACCACAAAACGCAATGTGAACACACACACCACAGGAAGCAAAGTGAACACACACATACCACAGAACGCAATGCTCACACACGCACCTTAGAACGCAATGTGAACACACACACACCTCAGAATGCAATGTGAACAAACACATCACAGAACACAATGTGCACTCACACACCACAGAAGACAATGTGAACACACAAGCTACAGAATGCAATTTCAACACACACACCGCAGAATGCAGAGTGAACACACAGACCACAGAATACAATTTGAACACACACATCACAGAACACACTGTGAACACACACCACTTACAGCAAAGTGATCACACACTCCACAGAACGCAATGTGAACTCTCACACCACAGAACACAATGTGAACACACACACACCACAGAACGCAATGTGAACACAGACCCCACAGAGTCCAATGTGACCACGCACACCACAGGATGCAATGTGAACACACATACCACAGAAAGCAATGTGAACACACAGACCACAGAATGCAATGTTTACACACACACGACAGAATGCAATGTGAACACACACACCAAAGAACACCATGTGAAAACACACACACCACAGTAGGCAGCACAAACAGACACACACCAGAACACAATGTGAACACACAAACCACAGAACGAAAAGTGAACACACACACCAAATAATACAACGTGAACACACACATCACAGGACACAAAGTGAACACACACACCACAGAACACAATGTGAACACACATACCAGAGAAAACAATGTGAATACACACACCACAGAACACAATGTGAACACACACACCACAGAACACAATGTGAACACACACACCACAGAACACTATGTGAACAGACACACCACAGAACACAACGTGAACACACACATACCACAGAACGCAGTGTGCACACACACACCACAGAAGACAATGTGAACACACACGCTACAGAATGCAATTTCAACAAACACACCACAGAATGCAGAGTAAACACACAGACCACAGAATGCAATTTGAACACACACATCACAGAACACACTGTGAACACACACCACTTACAGCAAAGTGATCACACACTCCACAGTACGTAATGTGAACTCACACACCACAGAGCACAATGTGAAAACACACGCACCACAGAACGCAATGTGAACACAGACCCCAAAGAGTCCAATATGACCACGCACACCACATACCACAGAATGCAATGTGAACACACAGACCACAGAATGCAATTTTTATACACACATGACAGATCGCAATGTGAATATACGCTACAGAACACAACGTGAACACATACGTTACAGAACACAATGTGAACAAAGACACACCACAGAATGCAATGTGAACAATATCTACAGAAGGCATTGGGAATGCAAACAACAGAGAAGACAATCAAAACATACACAATACAGAACGCACTGTGAACACACACACCCAGAACGCAATATGAACACAGACCCCACAGAATGCAATGTGAACAAGCACACCACCGAATGAAATGTGAACACACACACCACAAAACGCAATGTGAACACACACACCACAGGAAGCAAAGTGAACACACACATACCACAGAACGCAATGCTCACACACGCACCTTAGAACGCAATGTGAACACACACACACCTCAGAATGCAATGTGAACAAACACACCACAGAACACAATGTGCACTCACACACCACAGAAGACAATGTGAACACACAAGCTACAGAATGCAATTTCAACACACACACCGCAGAATGCAGAGTGAACACACAGACCACAGAATACAATTTGAACACACACATCACAGAACACACTGTGAACACACACCACTTACAGCAAAGTGATCACACACTCCACAGAATGTAATGTGAACTCTCACACCACAGAACACAATGTGAACACACAAACACCACAGAACGCAATGTGAACACAGACCCCACAGAATCCAATGTGACCACGCACACCACAGGATGCAATGTGAACACACATACCACAGAAAGCAATGTGAACACACAGACCACAGACTGCAATGTTCACACACACACGACAGAATGCAATGTGAACACACACCAAAGAACACCATGTGAAAACACACACACCACAGTAGGCAGCACAAACAGACACACACCAGAACACAATGTGAACACACAAACCACAGAACGAAAAGTGAACACACACACCAAATAATACAACGTGAACACACACATCACAGGACACAAAGTGAACACACACACCACAGAACACAATGTGAACACACATACCAGAGAAAACAATGTGAATACACACACCACAGAACACAATGTGAACACACACACCACAGAACACAATGTGAACACACACACCACAGAACACTATGTGAACAGACACACCACAGAACACAATGTGAACACACACACACCACAGAACGCAGTGTGCACACACACACCACAGATGACAATGTGAACACACACGCTACAGAATGCAATTTCAACAAACACACCACAGAATGCAGAGTAAACACACAGACCACAGAATGCAATTTGAACACACACATCACAGAACACACTGTGAACACACACCACTTGCAGCAAAGTGATCACACACTCCACAGTACGTAATGTGAACTCACACACCACAGAGCACAATGTGAAAACACACGCACCACAGAACGCAATGTGAACACAGACCCCAAAGAGTCCAATATGACCACGCACACCACATACCACAGAATGCAATGTGAACACACAGACCACAGAATGCAATTTTTATACACACATGACAGATCGCAATGTGAATATACGCTACAGAACACAACGTGAACACATACGTTACAGAACACAATGTGAACAAAGACACACCACAGAATGCAATGTGAACAATATCTACAGAAGGCATTGGGAATGCAAACAACAGAGAAGACAATCAAAACATACACAATACAGAACGCACTGTGAACACACACACCCAGAACGCAATATGAACACAGACCCCACAGAATGCAATGTGAACAAGCACACCACCGAATGAAATGTGAACACACACACCACAAAACGCAATGTGAACACACACACCACAGGAAGCAAAGTGAACACACACATACCACAGAACGCAATGCTCACACACGCACCTTAGAACGCAATGTGAACACACACACACCTCAGAATGCAATGTGAACAAACACATCACAGAACACAATGTGCACTCACACACCACAGAAGACAATGTGAACACACAAGCTACAGAATGCAATTTCAACACACACACCGCAGAATGCAGAGTGAACACACAGACCACAGAATACAATTTGAACACACACATCACAGAACACACTGTGAACACACACCACTTACAGCAAAGTGATCACACACTCCACAGAACGCAATGTGAACTCTCACACCACAGAACACAATGTGAACACACACACACCACAGAACGCAATGTGAACACAGACCCCACAGAGTCCAATGTGACCACGCACACCACAGGATGCAATGTGAACACACATACCACAGAAAGCAATGTGAACACACAGACCACAGAATGCAATGTTTACACACACACGACAGAATGCAATGTGAACACACACACCAAAGAACACCATGTGAAAACACACACACCACAGTAGGCAGCACAAACAGACACACACCAGAACACAATGTGAACACACAAACCACAGAACGAAAAGTGAACACACACACCAAATAATACAACGTGAACACACACATCACAGGACACAAAGTGAACACACACACCACAGAACACAATGTGAACACACATACCAGAGAAAACAATGTGAATACACACACCACAGAACACAATGTGAACACACACACCACAGAACACAATGTGAACACACACACCACAGAACACTATGTGAACAGACACACCACAGAACACAATGTGAACACACACACACCACAGAACGCAGTGTGCACACACACACCACAGATGACAATGTGAACACACACGCTACAGAATGCAATTTCAACAAACACACCACAGAATGCAGAGTAAACACACAGACCACAGAATGCAATTTGAACACACACATCACAGAACACACTGTGAACACACACCACTTGCAGCAAAGTGATCACACACTCCACAGTACGTAATGTGAACTCACACACCACAGAGCACAATGTGAAAACACACGCACCACAGAACGCAATGTGAACACAGACCCCAAAGAGTCCAATATGACCACGCACACCACATACCACAGAATGCAATGTGAACACACAGACCACAGAATGCAATTTTTATACACACATGACAGATCGCAATGTGAATATACGCTACAGAACACAACGTGAACACATACGTTACAGAACACAATGTGAACAAAGACACACCACAGAATGCAATGTGAACAATATCTACAGAAGGCATTGGGAATGCAAACAACAGAGAAGACAATCAAAACATACACAATACAGAACGCACTGTGAACACACATACCCAGAACGCAATATGAACACAGACCCCACAGAATGCAATGTGAACAAGCACACCACCGAATGAAATGTGAACACACACACCACAAAACGCAATGTGAACACACACACCACAGGAAGCAAAGTGAACACACACATACCACAGAACGCAATGCTCACACACGCACCTTAGAACGCAATGTGAACACACACACACCTCAGAATGCAATGTGAACAAACACACCACAGAACACAATGTGCACTCACACACCACAGAAGACAATGTGAACACACAAGCTACAGAATGCAATTTCAACACACACACCGCAGAATGCAGAGTGAACACACAGACCACAGAATACAATTTGAACACACACATCACAGAACACACTGTGAACACACACCACTTACAGCAAAGTGATCACACACTCCACAGAACGCAATGTGAACTCTCACACCACAGAACACAATGTGAACACACACACACCACAGAACGCAATGTGAACACAGACCCCACAGAGTCCAATGTGACCACGCACACCACAGGATGCAATGTGAACACACATACCACAGAAAGCAATGTGAACACACAGACCACAGAATGCAATGTTTACACACACACACGACAGAATGCAATGTGAACACACACACCAAAGAACACCATGTGAAAACACACACACCACAGTAGGCAGCACAAACAGACACACACCAGAACACAATGTGAACACACAAACCACAGAACGAAAAGTGAACACACACACCAAATAATACAACGTGAACACACACATCACAGGACACAAAGTGAACACACACACCACAGAACACAATGTGAACACACATACCAGAGAAAACAATGTGAATACACACACCACAGAACACAATGTGAACACACACACCACAGAACACAATGTGAACACACACACCACAGAACACTATGTGAACAGACACACCACAGAACACAATGTGAACACACACACACCACAGAACGCAGTGTGCACACACACACCACAGAAGACAATGTGAACACACACGCTACAGAATGCAATTTCAACAAACACACCACAGAATGCAGAGTAAACACACAGACCACAGAATGCAATTTGAACACACACATCACAGAACACACTGTGAACACACACCACTTACAGCAAAGTGATCACACACTCCACAGTACGTAATGTGAACTCACACACCACAGAGCACAATGTGAAAACACACGCACCACAGAACGCAATGTGAACACAGACCCCAAAGAGTCCAATATGACCACGCACACCACATACCACAGAATGCAATGTGAACACACAGACCACAGAATGCAATTTTTATACACACATGACAGATCGCAATGTGAATATACGCTACAGAACACAACGTGAACACATACGTTACAGAACACAATGTGAACAAAGACACACCACAGAATGCAATTTGAACAATATCTACAGAAGGCATTGGGAATGCAAACAACAGAGAAGACAATCAAAACATACACAATACAGAACGCACTGTGAACACACACACCCAGAACGCAATATGAACACAGACCCCACAGAATGCAATGTGAACAAGCACACCACCGAATGAAATGTGAACACACACACCACAAAACGCAATGTGAACACACACACCACAGGAAGCAAAGTGAACACACACATACCACAGAACGCAATGCTCACACACGCACCTTAGAACGCAATGTGAACACACACACACCTCAGAATGCAATGTGAACAAACACATCACAGAACACAATGTGCACTCACACACCACAGAAGACAATGTGAACACACAAGCTACAGAATGCAATTTCAACACACACACCGCAGAATGCAGAGTGAACACACAGACCACAGAATACAATTTGAACACACACATCACAGAACACACTGTGAACACACACCACTTACAGCAAAGTGATCACACACTCCACAGAATGTAATGTGAACTCTCACACCACAGAACACAATGTGAACACACAAACACCACAGAACGCAATGTGAACACAGACCCCACAGAATCCAATGTGACCACGCACACCACAGGATGCAATGTGAACACACATACCACAGAAAGCAATGTGAACACACAGACCACAGACTGCAATGTTCACACACACATGGCAGAATGCAATGTGAACACACACACCAAAGAACACCATGTGAAAACACACACACCACAGTAGGCAGCACAAACAGACACACCAGAACACAATGTGAACACACAAACCACAGAACGAAAAGTGAACACACACACCAAATAATACAACGTGAACACACACATCACAGGACACAAAGTGAACACACACACCACAGAACACAATGTGAACACACATACCAGAGAAAACAATGTGAATACACACACCACAGAACACAATGTGAACACACACACCACAGAACACAATGTGAACACACACACCACAGAACACTATGTGAACAGACACACCACAGAACACAACGTGAACACACACATACCACAGAACGCAGTGTGCACACACACACCACAGAAGACAATGTGAACACACACGCTACAGAATGCAATTTCAACAAACACACCACAGAATGCAGAGTAAACACACAGACCACAGAATGCAATTTGAACACACACATCACAGAACACACTGTGAACACACACCACTTACAGCAAAGTGATCACACACTCCACAGTACGTAATGTGAACTCACACACCACAGAGCACAATGTGAAAACACACGCACCACAGAACGCAATGTGAACACAGACCCCAAAGAGTCCAATATGACCACGCACACCACAGAATGCAATGTGAACACACATACCACAGAATGCAATGTGAACACACAGACCACAGAATGCAATGTTTATACACACATGACAGATCACTATGTGAATATACGCTACAGAACACAACGTGAACACATACGTTACAGAACACAATGTGAACAAAGACACACCACAGAATGCAATGTGAACAATATCTACAGAAGGCATTGGGAATGCAAACAACAGAGAAGACAATCAAAACATACACAATACAGAACGCACTGTGAACACACACACCCAGAACGCAATATGAACACAGACCCCACAGAATGCAATGTGAACAAGCACACCACCGAATGAAATGTGAACACACACACCACAAAACGCAATGTGAACACACACACCACAGGAAGCAAAGTGAACACACACATACCACAGAACGCAATGCTCACACACGCACCTTAGAACGCAATGTGAACACACACACACCTCAGAATGCAATGTGAACAAACACAACACAGAACACAATGTGCACACACAAGCTACAGAATGCAATTTCAACACACACACCGCAGAATGCAGAGTGAACACACAGACCACAGAATCCAATTTGAACACACACATCACAGAACACACTGTGAACACACACCACTTACAGCAAAGTGATCACACACTCCACAGAATGTAATGTGACCTCTCACAGAATCCAATGTGACCACGCACACCACAGGATGCAATGTGAACACACATACCACAGAATGCAATGTGAATACACAGACCACAGAATGCAATGTTTACACACACACGACAGAATGCAATGTGAACACACACACCAAAGAACACCATGTGAAAACACACACACCACAGTAGGCAGCACAAACAGACACACACCAGAACATAATGTGAACACACAAACCACAGAACGAAAAGTGAACACACACACCAAATAATACAACGTGAACACACACATCACAGGACACAAAGTGAACACACAAACCAACGAACACAATGTGAACACACACATCACAGGACACAAATTGAACACACACACCACAGAAAACAATGTGAACACACATACCATATAAAACAATGTGAATATACACACCACAGAACACAATGTGAACACACACACCACAGAATACAATGTGAACACACACACCACAGAACACAATGTGAACACACACACCAAAGAAACACAATGTGAACACACACACCAGAGAACACAATGTGAACACACACACAGCAGAATGCAATGTGAACACGCACACCACTGAACACAATGTGAACACACACACCACAGAATGCAGAGTGAACACAAAGACAACAGAATGCAATTTGAACACACACATCACAGAACACACTGTGAACACACACCCCACATACAGCAAAGTGATAACACACTCCACTGAACGTAATGTGAACTTACACACCACAGAACATAATGTGAAAACGCACACCACAGAATGCAATGTGAACACACATACCACAGGATGCAATGTGAATATACACTACAGAAAAGAACGTGAACACGTACATTACCGAACACAAAGTGAACACACACACCACAGAACGCAATGTGAACACACACCACAGAACACAATGTGAACAAACACACTACCGAACGCAATGTCAAAACACGCACCAAAGAACCCAATGTGAGCACACACACACCAGAGAACACAATATGAACACACACACCACAGGACACAAAGTGAACTCACAAACCAACGAACACAATGTGAACACACACATCACAGGACACAAAGTGAACACACACACCACAGAACACAATGTGAACACACATACCAGATAAAACAATGTGAATATACACACCACAGAACACAATGTGAACACACACACCACAGAATACAATGTGAACACACACACCACAGAACACAATGTGAACACACACACCAAAGAACACAATGTGAACACACACACCACAGAACACAATGTGAACAAAGACAAAACAGAACACAATGTGAACACACACCCCAGAGAACACAATGTGAACACACACACAGCAGAATGCAATGTGAACACGCACACCACTGAACACAATGTGAACACACACACCACAGAATGCAGAGTGAACACACAGACCACAGAATGCAATTTGAACACACACATCACAGAACACACTGTGAACACACACCCCACATACAGCAAAGTGATAACACACTCCACAGAACGTAATGTGAACTCATACACCACAGAACACAATGTGAACACACACACACCACAGGACGCAATGTGAACACAGACGCCAAAGATATACAATGTGAACACGCACACCACAGAATGCAAAGTGAACACACAGACCACAGAATGCAATGTGAACACACAGACCACAGAATGCAATGTTTACACACACAGGACAGATTGCAATGTGAATATACACTACAGAACGCAACGTGAACACATACATTACAGAACACAATGTGAACACAGACACACCAAAGAACCCGATGTGAACACACACACCAGAGAACACAATATGAACACACACATCACAGGACACAAAGTGAACACACACAACACAGAACACAATGTGAACACACATACCAGATAAAACAATGTGAATACACACACCAAGGAACACAATGTGAACACACACACCCCAGAATACAATGTGAACACACACACCCCAGAATACAATGTGAACACACACACCACAGAACACAATGTGAACACACACACCAAAGAACACAATGTGAACACACACACCAGAGAACACAATGTGAACAAAGACAAAACAGAACATGAGGTGAACACACACCCCAGAGAACACAATGTGAACACACACACCACAGAATGCAGAGTGAACACACAGACCACAGAATACAATTTGAACACACACATCACAGAACACACTGTGAACACACACCACTTACAGCAAAGTGATCACACACTCCACAGAACGCAATGTGAACTCTCACACCACAGAACACAATGTGAACACACACACACCACAGAACGCAATGTGAACACAGACCCCACAGAGTCCAATGTGACCACGCACACCACAGGATGCAATGTGAACACACATACCACAGAAAGCAATGTGAACACACACACCACAGAATACAATGTGAACACACACACCACAGAACACAATGTGAACACACACACCAAAGAAACACAATGTGAACACACACACCAGAGAACACAATGTGAACACACACACAGCAGAATGCAATGTGAACACGCACACCACTGAACACAATGTGAACACACACACCACAGAATGCAGAGTGAACACAAAGACAACAGAATGCAATTTGAACACACACATCACAGAACACACTGTGAACACACACCCCACATACAGCAAAGTGATAACACACTCCACTGAACGTAATGTGAACTTACACACCACAGAACATAATGTGAAAACGCACACCACAGAATGCAATGTGAACACACATACCACAGGATGCAATGTGAATATACACTACAGAAAAGAACGTGAACACGTACATTACCGAACACAAAGTGAACACACACACCACAGAACGCAATGTGAACACACACCACAGAACACAATGTGAACAAACACACTACCGAACGCAATGTCAAAACACGCACCAAAGAACCCAATGTGAGCACACACACACCAGAGAACACAATATGAACACACACACCACAGGACACAAAGTGAACACACACACCACAGAACACAATGTGAACACACATACCAGATAAAACAATGTGAATATACACACCACAGAACACAATGTGAACACACACACCACAGAATACAATGTGAACACACACACCACAGAACACAATGTGAACACACACACCAAAGAACACAATGTGAACACACACACCACAGAACACAATGTGAACAAAGACAAAACAGAACACAATGTGAACACACACCCCAGAGAACACAATGTGAACACACACACAGCAGAATGCAATGTGAACACGCACACCACTGAACACAATGTGAACACACACACCACAGAATGCAGAGTGAACACACAGACCACAGAATGCAATTTGAACACACACATCACAGAACACACTGTGAACACACACCCCACATACAGCAAAGTGATAACACACTCCACAGAACGTAATGTGAACTCATACACCACAGAACACAATGTGAACACACACACACCACAGGACGCAATGTGAACACAGACGCCAAAGATATGCAATGTGAACACGCACACCACAGAATGCAAAGTGAACACACAGACCACAGAATGCAATGTGAACACACAGACCACAGAATGCAATGTTTACACACACAGGACAGATTGCAATGTGAATATACACTACAGAACGCAACGTGAACACATACATTACAGAACACAATGTGAACACAGACACACCAAAGAACCCGATGTGAACACACACACCAGAGAACACAATATGAACACACACATCACAGGACACAAAGTGAACACACACAACACAGAACACAATGTGAACACACATACCAGATAAAACAATGTGAATACACACACCAAGGAACACAATGTGAACACACACACCCCAGAATACAATGTGAACACACACACCACAGAACACAATGTGAACACACACACCAAAGAACACAATGTGAACACACACACCAGAGAACACAATGTGAACAAAGACAAAACAGAACATGAGGTGAACACACACCCCAGAGAACACAATGTGAACACACACACCACAGAATGCAGAGTGAACACACAGACCACAGAATACAATTTGAACACACACATCACAGAACACACTGTGAACACACACCACTTACAGCAAAGTGATCACACACTCCACAGAACGCAATGTGAACTCTCACACCACAGAACACAATGTGAACACACACACACCACAGAACGCAATGTGAACACAGACCCCACAGAGTCCAATGTGACCACGCACACCACAGGATGCAATGTGAACACACATACCACAGAAAGCAATGTGAACACACAGACCACAGAATGCAATGTTTACACACACACGACAGAATGCAATGTGAACACACACACCAAAGAACACCATGTGAAAACACACACACCACAGTAGGCAGCACAAACAGACACACACCAGAACACAATGTGAACACACAAACCACAGAACGAAAAGTGAACACACACACCAAATAATACAACGTGAACACACACATCACAGGACACAAAGTGAACACACACACCACAGAACACAATGTGAACACACATACCAGAGAAAACAATGTGAATACACACACCACAGAACACAATGTGAACACACACACCACAGAACACAATGTGAACACACACACCACAGAACACTATGTGAACAGACACACCACAGAACACAATGTGAACACACACATACCACAGAACGCAGTGTGCACACACACACCACAGAAGACAATGTGAACACACACGCTACAGAATGCAATTTCAACAAACACACCACAGAATGCAGAGTAAACACACAGACCACAGAATGCAATTTGAACACACACATCACAGAACACACTGTGAACACACACCACTTACAGCAAAGTGATCACACACTCCACAGTACGTAATGTGAACTCACACACCACAGAGCACAATGTGAAAACACACGCAACACAGAACGCAATGTGAACACAGACCCCAAAGAGTCCAATATGACCACGCACACCACATACTACAGAATGCAATGTGAACACACAGACCACAGAATGCAATTTTTATACACACATGACAGATCGCAATGTGAATATACGCTACAGAACACAACGTGAACACATACGTTACAGAACACAATGTGAACAAAGACACACCACAGAATGCAATGTGAACAATATCTACAGAAGGCATTGGGAATGCAAACAACAGAGAAGACAATCAAAACATACACAATACAGAACGCACTGTGAACACACACACCCAGAACGCAATATGAACACAGACCCCACAGAATGCAATGTGAACAAGCACACCACCGAATGAAATGTGAACACACACACCACAAAACGCAATGTGAACACACACACCACAGGAAGCAAAGTGAACACACACATACCACAGAACGCAATGCTCACACACGCACCTTAGAACGCAATGTGAACACACACACACCTCAGAATGCAATGTGAACAAACACATCACAGAACACAATGTGCACTCACACACCACAGAAGACAATGTGAACACACAAGCTACAGAATGCAATTTCAACACACACACCGCAGAATGCAGAGTGAACACACAGACCACAGAATACAATTTGAACACACAAATCACAGAACACACTGTGAACACACACCACTTACAGCAAAGTGATCACACACTCCACAGAATGTAATGTGAACTCTCACACCACAGAACACAATGTGAACACACAAACACCACAGAACGCAATGTGAACACAGACCCCACAGAATCCAATGTGACCACGCACACCACAGGATGCAATGTGAACACACATACCACAGAAAGCAATGTGAACACACAGACCACAGACTGCAATGTTCACACACACATGGCAGAATGCAATGTGAACACACACACCAAAGAACACCATGTGAAAACACACACACCACAGTAGGCAGCACAAACAGACACACCAGAACACAATGTGAACACACAAACCACAGAACGAAAAGTGAACACACACACCAAATAATACAACGTGAACACACACATCACAGGACACAAAGTGAACACACACACCACAGAACACAATGTGAACACACATACCAGAGAAAACAATGTGAATACACACACCACAGAACACAATGTGAACACACACACCACAGAACACAATGTGAACACACACACCACAGAACACTATGTGAACAGACACACCACAGAACACAACGTGAACACACACATACCACAGAACGCAGTGTGCACACACACACCACAGAAGACAATGTGAACACACACGCTACAGAATGCAATTTCAACAAACACACCACAGAATGCAGAGTAAACACACAGACCACAGAATGCAATTTGAACACACACATCACAGAACACACTGTGAACACACACCACTTACAGCAAAGTGATCACACACTCCACAGTACGTAATGTGAACTCACACACCACAGAGCACAATGTGAAAACACACGCACCACAGAACGCAATGTGAACACAGACCCCAAAGAGTCCAATATGACCACGCACACCACAGAATGCAATGTGAACACACATACCACAGAATGCAATGTGAACACACAGACCACAGAATGCAATGTTTATACACACATGACAGATCACTATGTGAATATACGCTACAGAACACAACGTGAACACATACGTTACAGAACACAATGTGAACAAAGACACACCACAGAATGCAATGTGAACAATATCTACAGAAGACATTGGGAATGCAAACAACAGAGAAGACAATCAAAACATACACAATACAGAACGCACTGTGAACACACACACCCAGAACGCAATATGAACACAGACCCCACAGAATGCAATGTGAACAAGCACACCACCGAATGAAATGTGAACACACACACCACAAAACGCAATGTGAACACACACACCACAGGAAGCAAAGTGAACACACACATACCACAGAACGCAATGCTCACACACGCACCTTAGAACGCAATGTGAACACACACACACCTCAGAATGCAATGTGAACAAACACAACACAGAACACAATGTGCACACACAAGCTACAGAATGCAATTTCAACACACACACCGCAGAATGCAGAGTGAACACACAGACCACAGAATCCAATTTGAACACACACATCACAGAACACACTGTGAACACACACCACTTACAGCAAAGTGATCACACACTCCACAGAATGTAATGTGACCTCTCACAGAATCCAATGTGACCACGCACACCACAGGATGCAATGTGAACACACATACCACAGAATGCAATGTGAACACACAGACCACAGAATGCAATGTTTACACACACACGACAGAATGCAATGTGAACACACACACCAAAGAACACCATGTGAAAACACACACACCACAGTAGGCAGCACAAACAGACACACACCAGAACATAATGTGAACACACAAACCACAGAACGAAAAGTGAACACACACACAAAATAATACAACGTGAACACACACATCACAGGACACAAAGTGAACACACAAACCAACGAACACAATGTGAACACACACATCACAGGACACAAAGTGAACACACACACTACAGAAAACAATGTGAACACACATACCATATAAAACAATGTGAATATACACACCACAGAACACAATGTGAACACACACACCACAGAATACAATGTGAACACACACACCACAGAACACAATGTGAACACACACACCAAAGAAACACAATGTGAACACACACACCAGAGAACACAATGTGAACACACACACAGCAGAATGCAATGTGAACACAGACCCCACAGAGTCCAATGTGACCACGCACACCACAGGATGCAATGTGAACACACATACCACAGAAAGCAATGTGAACACACACACCACAGAATACAATGTGAACACACACACCACAGAACACAATGTGAACACACACACCAAAGAAACACAATGTGAACACACACACCAGAGAACACAATGTGAACACACACACAGCAGAATGCAATGTGAACACGCACACCACTGAACACAATGTGAACACACACACCACAGAATGCAGAGTGAACACAAAGACAACAGAATGCAATTTGAACACACACATCACAGAACACACTGTGAACACACACCCCACATACAGCAAAGTGATAACACACTCCACTGAACGTAATGTGAACTTACACACCACAGAACATAATGTGAAAACGCACACCACAGAATGCAATGTGAACACACATACCACAGGATGCAATGTGAATATACACCACAGAAAAGAACGTGAACACGTACATTACCGAACACAAAGTGAACACACACACCACAGAACGCAATGTGAACACACACCACAGAACACAATGTGAACAAACACACTACCGAACGCAATGTCAAAACACACACCAAAGAACCCAATGTGAGCACACACACACCAGAGAACACAATATGAACACACACACAACAGGACACAAAGTGAACTCACAAACCAACGAACACAATGTGAACACACACATCACAGGACACAAAGTGAACACACACACCACAGAACACAATGTGAACACACATACCAGATAAAACAATGTGAATATACACACCACAGAACACAATGTGAACACACACACCACAGAATACAATGTGAACACACACACCACAGAACACAATGTGAACACACACACCAAAGAACACAATGTGAACACACACACCAGAGAACACAATGTGAACAAAGACAAAACAGAACACAATGTGAACACACACCCCAGAGAACACAATGTGAACACACACACAGCAGAATGCAATGTGAACACGCACACCACTGAACACAATGTGAACACACACACCACAGAATGCAGAGTGAACACACAGACCACAGAATTCAATTTGAACACACACATCACAGAACACACTGTGAACACACACCCCACATACAGCAAAGTGATAACACACTCCACAGAACGTAATGTGAACTCATACACCACAGAACACAATGTGAACACACACACACCACAGGACGCAATGTGAACACAGACGCCAAAGATATACAATGTGAACACGCACACCACAGAATGCAAAGTGAACACACAGACCACAGAATGCAATGTGAACACACAGACCACAGAATGCAATGTTTACACACACAGGACAGATTGCAATGTGAATATACACTACAGAACGCAACGTGAACACATACATTACAGAACACAATGTGAACACAGACACACCAAAGAACCCGATGTGAACACACACACCAGAGAACACAATATGAACACACACATCACAGGACACAAAGTGAACACACACAACACAGAACACAATGTGAACACACATACCAGATAAAACAATGTGAATACACACACCAAGGAACACAATGTGAACACACACACCACAGAATACAATGTGAACACACACACCACAGAACACAATGTGAACACACACACCAAAGAACACAATGTGAACACACACACCAGAGAACACAATGTGAACAAAGACAAAACAGAACATGAGGTGAACACACACCCCAGAGAACACAATGTGAACACACACACCACAGAATGCAGAGTGAACACACAGACCACAGAATACAATTTGAACACACACATCACAGAACACACTGTGAACACACACCACTTACAGCAAAGTGATCACACACTCCACAGAACGCAATGTGAACTCTCACACCACAGAACACAATGTGAACACACACACACCACAGAACGCAATGTGAACACAGACCCCACAGAGTCCAATGTGACCACGCACACCACAGGATGCAATGTGAACACACATACCACAGAAAGCAATGTGAACACACAGACCACAGAATGCAATGTTTACACACACACGACAGAATGCAATGTGAACACACACACCAAAGAACACCATGTGAAAACACACACACCACAGTAGGCAGCACAAACAGACACACACCAGAACACAATGTGAACACACAAACCACAGAACGAAAAGTGAACACACACACCAAATAATACAACGTGAACACACACATCACAGGACACAAAGTGAACACACACACCACAGAACACAATGTGAACACACATACCAGAGAAAACAATGTGAATACACACACCACAGAACACAATGTGAACACACACACCACAGAACACAATGTGAACACACACATACCACAGAACGCAGTGTGCACACACACACCACAGAAGACAATGTGAACACACACGCTACAGAATGCAATTTCAACAAACACACCACAGAATGCAGAGTAAACACACAGACCACAGAATGCAATTTGAACACACACATCACAGAACACACTGTGAACACACACCACTTACAGCAAAGTGATCACACACTCCACAGTACGTAATGTGAACTCACACACCACAGAGCACAATGTGAAAACACACGCACCACAGAACGCAATGTGAACACAGACCCCAAAGAGTCCAATATGACCACGCACACCACAGAATGCAATGTGAACACACATACCACAGAATGCAATGTGAACACACAGACCACAGAATGCAATGTTTATACACACATGACAGATCACTATGTGAATATACGCTACAGAACACAACGTGAACACATACGTTACAGAACACAATGTGAACAAAGACACACCACAGAATGCAATGTGAACAATATCTACAGAAGGCATTGGGAATGCAAACAACAGAGAAGACAATCAAAACATACACAATACAGAACGCACTGTGAACACACACACCCAGAACGCAATATGAACACAGACCCCACAGAATGAAATGTGAACACACACACCACAAAACGCAATGTGAACACACACACCACAGGAAGCAAAGTGAACACACACATACCACAGAACGCAATGCTCACACACGCACCTTAGAACGCAATGTGAACACACACACACCTCAGAATGAAATGTGAACAAACACACCACAGAACGCAATGTGCACTCACACACCACAGAAGACA
This sequence comes from Carcharodon carcharias, assembly GCF_017639515.1. Classification (NCBI taxonomy): domain Eukaryota; kingdom Metazoa; phylum Chordata; class Chondrichthyes; order Lamniformes; family Lamnidae; genus Carcharodon; species Carcharodon carcharias. The sequence continues at coordinate 10,883,815 of NC_054507.1, read as the reverse complement.
ATGTGAACACACAAGCTACGGAATGCAATTTCAACACACACACCGCAGAATGCAGAGTGAACACACAGACCACAGAATCCAATTTGAACACACACATCACAGAACACACTGTGAACACACACCACTTACAGCAAAGTGATCACACACTCCACAGAATGTAATGTGACCTCTCACAGAATCCAATGTGACCACGCACACCACAGGATGCAATGTGAACACACATACCACAGAATGCAATGTGAACACACAGACCACAGAATGCAATGTTTACACACACACGACAGAATGCAATGTGAACACACACACCGAAGAACACCATGTGAAAACACACACACCACAGAAGGCAGCATGAACAGACACACACCAGAACACAATGTGAACACACAAACCACAGAACGAAATGTGAACACACACACCAAATAATACAACGTGAACACACACATCACAGGACACAAAGTGAACACACACACCACAGAACACAATGTGAACACACATACCAGAAAACACAATGTGAATACACACACCACAGAAAACAATGTGAACACACACACTACAGAACACAATGTGAACACACACACCACAGAACAATATGTGAACAGAAACACCACTGAACACAATGTGAACACACACACCACAGAACACAATGTGAACACACACACCAAAGAACACAATGTGAACACACACACCAGCGAACACAATATGAAAAAACACACCACAGGACACAAAGTGAACACACACACCAAAGAACACAACGTGAACACACACACCAGAGAACACAAAGTGAACACAGACAACACAGAACACAAGGTAAACACACACACCAGAGAACTCAATATGAACAAACAGTTAAAAGAATGCAACGCGAACTCACACACCACAAAAAACAATGTGAACACACACACCACAGAACACAATGTGAACACACACACACAGCAGAATGCAATGTGAACACACACACCACAGAACTCAATGTGAACACACTCAACACAGAATGCAAAGTGAACTCTCAAACCACAGAATGCAATTTGAACACACACATCACAGAACAGACTGTGAACACACACACCAGATACAGCAAAGTGATCACACACTCCACAGAACTTAAGGTGAACTCACACACCACAGAACACAATGTGAACACACACACACCACAGAACGCAATGTGAACACACACAACACAGAATGCAAAGTGAACTCTCAAACCACAGAATGCAATTTGAACACACACATCACAGAACAAACTGTGAACACACACACCAGATACAGCAAAGTGATCACACACTCCACAGAATGTAATGTGAACTCACACACCACAGAACACAATGTGAACACTCACACACCACAGAACGCAATGTGAACACAGACCCAACAGAGTCCCATGTGAACACGCACTTCACAGAATGCAATGTGAACACACAGACCACAGAATGCAATGTTTACACACACACGACAGAATGCAATGTGAACACACACACCAAAGAACACCATGTGAAAACACACACACCACAGCAGGCAGCACGAACAGACACACACCAGAACACAATGTGAACACACAAACCACAGAACGAAATGTGAACACACACACCAAATAATACAACGTGAACACACACATCACAGGACACAAAGTGAACACACACACCACAGAACACAATGTGAACACACATACCAGAGAACACAATGTGAATACACACACCACAGAACACAATGTGAAGGCACACACCACAGAACACAAGGTGAACACACACACCAGAGAACTCAATATGAACACAAAGATAAAAGAATGCAACGCGAACTCACACACCACAAAAAACAACGTGAACACACAAACCACACAACACAATGTGAACACACACACACAGCATAATGCAATGTGAACACACACACCACAGAACTCAATGTGAACACACACAACACACAATGCAAAGTGAACTCTCAAACCACAGAATGCAATTTGAACACACACATCACAGAACAGACTGTGAACACACACACCAGATACAGCAAAGCGATCACACACTCCACAGAACTTAAGGTGAACTCACACACCACAGAACACAATGTGAACACACACACCAAAGAACACAATGTGAACACACACACCAGAGAACACAATATGAACACACACACCACAGGACACAAAGTGAACACACACACACCAAAGAACACAACGTGAACACACACACCACAGAACACAATGTGAACACAGACAACACAGAACACAAGGTAAACACACACACCAGAGAACTCAATATGAACAAACAGATAAAAGAATGCAACGCGAACTCACACACCACAAAAAACAATGTGAACACACACACCACAGAACACAACGTGAACACACACACACAGCAGAATGCAATGTGAACACACACACCACAGAACTCAATGTGAACACACTCAACACAGAATGCAAAGTGAACTCTCAAACCACAGAATGCAATTTGAACACACACATCACAGAACAGACTGTGAACACACACACCAGATACAGCAAAGTGATCACACACTCCATAGAACTTAAGGTGAACTCACACACCACAGAACACAATGTGAACACACACACACCACAGAACGCAATGTGAACACACACAACACAGAATGCAAAGTGAACTCTCAAACCACAGAATGCAATTTGAACACACACATCACAGAACAAACTGTGAACACACACACCAGATACAGCAAAGTGATCACACACTCCACAGAATGTAATGTGAACTCACAAACCACAGAACACAATGTGAACACTCACACAACACAGAACGCAATGTGAACACAGACCCAACAGAGTCCCATGTGAACACGCACTTCACAGAATGCAATGTGAACACACAGACCACAGAATGCAATGTTTACACACACACGACAGAATGCAATGTGAACACACACACCAAAGAACACCATGTGAAAACACACACACCACAGCAGGCAGCACGAACAGACACACACCAGAACACAATGTGAACACACAAACCACAGAACGAAATGTGAACACACACACCAAATAATACAACGTGAACACACACATCACAGGACACAAAGTGAACACACACACCACAGAACACAATGTGAACACACATACCAGAGAACACAATGTGAATACACACACCACAGAACACAATGTGAAGGCACACACCACAGAACACAAGGTGAACACACACACCAGAGAACTCAATATGAACACAAAGATAAAAGAATGCAACGCGAACTCACACACCACAAAAAACAACGTGAACACACAAACCACACAACACAATGTGAACACACACACACAGCAGAATGCAATGTGAACACACACACCACAGAACTCAATGTGAACACACACAACACAGAATGCAAAGTGAGCTCTCAAACCACAGAATGCAATTTGAACACACACATCACAGAACAGACTGTGAACACACACACCAGATACAGCAAAGCGATCACACACTCCACAGAACTTAAGGTGAACTCACACACCACAGAACACAATGTGAACACACACACCAAAGAACACAATGTGAACACACACACCAGAGAACACAATATGAACACACACACCACAGGACACAAAGTGAACACACACACACCAAAGGACACAACGTGAACACACACACCACAGAACACAATGTGAACACAGACAACACAGAACACTAGGTAAACACACACACCAGAGAACTCAATATGAACAAACAGATAAAAGAATGCAACGCGAACTCACACACCACAAAAAACAATGTGAACACACACACCACAGAACACAATGTGAACACACACACACAGCAGAATGCAATGTGAACACACACACCACAGAACGCAATGTGAACACACTCAACACAGAATGCAAAGTGAACTCTCAAACCACAGAATGCAATTTGAACACACACATCAAAGAACAGACTGTGAACACACACACCAGATACAGCAAAGTGATCACACACTCCACAGAACTTAAGGTGAACTCACACACCACAGAACACAATGTGAACACACACACCAAAGAACACAATGTGAACACACACACCAGAGAACACAATATGAACACACACACCACAGGACACAAAGTGAACACACACACACCAAAGAACACAACGTGAACACACACACCACAGAACACAATGTGAACACAGACAACACAGAACACAAGGTAAACACACACACCAGAGAACTCAATATGAACAAACAGATAAAAGAATGCAACGCGAACTCACACACCACAAAAAACAATGTGAACACACACACCACAGAACACAATGTGAACACACACACACAGCAGAATGCAATGTGAACACACACACCACAGAACTCAATGTGAACACACTCAACACAGAATGCAAAGTGAACTCTCAAACCACAGAATGCAATTTGAACACACACATCACAGAACAGACTGTGAACACACACACCAGATACAGCAAAGTGATCACACACTCCATAGAACTTAAGGTAAACTCACACACCACAGAACACAATGTGAACACACACACACCACAGAACGCAATGTGAACACACACAACACAGAATGCAAAGTGAACTCTCAAACCACAGAATGCAATTTGAACACACACATCACAGAACAAACTGTGAACACACACACCAGATACAGCAAAGTGATCACACACTCCACAGAATGTAATGTGAACTCACAAACCACAGAACACAATGTGAACACTCACACAACACAGAACGCAATGTGAACACAGACCCAACAGAGTCCCATGTGAACACGCACTTCACAGAATGCAATGTGAACACACAGACCACAGAATGCAATGTTTACACACACACGACAGAATGCAATGTGAACACACACACCAAAGAACACCATGTGAAAACACACACACCACAGCAGGCAGCACGAACAGACACACACCAGAACACAATGTGAACACACAAACCACAGAACGAAATGTGAACACACACACCAAATAATACAACGTGAACACACACATCACAGGACACAAAGTGAACACACACACCACAGAACACAATGTGAACACACATACCAGAGAACACAATGTGAATACACACACCACAGAACACAATGTGAAGGCACACACCTCAGAACACAATGTGAACACACACACCAGAGAACTCAATATGAACACAAAGATAAAAGAATGCAACGCGAACTCACACACCACAAAAAACAACGTGAACACACAAACCACACAACACAATGTGAACACACACACACAGCAGAATGCAATGTGAACACACACACCACAGAACTCAATGTGAACAGACACAACACAGAATGCAAAGTGAGCTCTCAAACTACAGAATGCAATTTGAACACACACATCACAGAACAGACTGTGAACACACACACCAGATACAGCAAAGTGATCACACACTCCACAGAACGTAATGTTAACTCACACACCACAGAACACAATGTTAAAACTCACACACCACAGAACGCAATGTGAACACAGACCCAACAGAGTCCAAAGTGAACACGCACTTCACAGAATGCAATGTGAACACACAGACCACAGAATGCAATGTGAACACACAGACCACAGAATGCAATGTTTACACACACAAGACAGATCACTATGTGAATATACACTACAGAACGGAACGTGAACACGTACGTTACAGAACACAATGTGAACAAAGACACACCACAGAATACAATGTGAACAAACTCTACAGAAGGCATTGGGAACACAAACAACAGAGAAGACAATCAAAGCATACACAATACAGAACGCACTGTGAACACACACACCAAGAACGCAATATGAACACAGACCCCACAGAATGCAATGTGAACAAGCACACCACCGAATGAAATGTGAACACACACACCACAAAACGCAATGTGAACACACACACCACAGAAAGCAAAGTGAACACACACATACCACAGAACGCAATGCTCACACACACACCACAGAACGCAATGTGAACACACACACCACAGAATGCAATGTGAACAAACACACCACAGAACACAATGTGCACACACACACCACAGAAGACAATGTGAACACACAGGCAACGGAATGCAATGTGAACACACACACTACAGAATGCAGTTTCAACACACACGCTACAGAACCCAATGTGAACACACACACCACAGAATGCAATGTGAACACACACACCACAGAAAGATATGTGAACACACACGCCACAGGAAACAATGTGAACACACACACAACAGAACACAATGTGAACACACACTCCACAGAACAGAATGTGAACACACACAGCACAGAACACAATGTGAAAACACACACACTCCGCAGAACACAATGTGAACACACAGACAACAGAAAACAATGTGAGCACAGAGACTTCAGAATACAATGTGAACACACACACCAAGGAACACAAAGTGAACACACACACCAGAGAACACAATGTGAACACACACAACACAGAACTCAACGTGAACACGCACACACCACAGAACACAATGTGAACACACAGACAACAGAAAGCAACATGAACACACACACCATAGAACGCAATGTGCACACATACACAACACAGAACACAATGTGAAATCATACACCACAGAACGCAATGTTTACACACAACCACAGAATACAATGTGAACTCACACACCAGAGAACACAATGTGAACACACACACCACCGAACGCAATGTGAGCACTCAAACGCCACAGAGCCCAATGTGAACACACACACCACAGAACGCAATGTGAACACACACCATGGAACACAACGTGAACACGTACATTACAGAACACAAAGTGAACACACACAAACCACAGAGGGCAATGTGAAAACACATTATAGAAGTAAACGTGAACACGTACATTACAGAACACAATCTAACCATACAGAACACAATGTGTACACAGACAGCATAGAACGCAATGTGAACACACACAAACCACAGAACGCAATGTGAACACACACTACAGAACACAATGTGAAGACGTACATCTCAGAAAACAAAGTGAACAAACACACACCACAGAATGCAATGTGAACACACACACACACCACAGAATGCAATGTGAACACACACACCAGAGAACACAATGTGAACACAGACAACACAGAAAACAAGGTGAACACATACACCAGAGAACACAATGTGAACACACACAGAGCAGAAAGCAAAATGAACACAAACACCACAGAACACAATGTGAACACACACACCACAGAACGCAGAGTGAACACATAGACCACAGAATGCAATTTGAACACACACATCACAGAACACACTGTGAACACACACACCTCAGAACGCAAAGTGATCACACACTCCACAGAACGTAATGTGAACTTACACGCCACAGAACACAATGTAAAAACGCACACCACAGAATGCAATGTGAACACACATACCACAGAATGCAATGTGAATATACACTACAGAAAAGAATGTGAACACGTACATTACCGAACACAAAGTGAACACACACACACCACAGAACACAATGTGAACACACACCAATGAACACAATGTGAACAAACACTCTACCGAACGCAATGTCAAAACACAAACCAAAGAACCCAATGTGAACACACACAACAGAGAACACAATATGAACACACACACCACAGGACACAAAGTGAACACACAAACCAACGAACACAATGTGAACACAGACATCACAGGACACAAAGTGAACACACACACCACAGAACACAATGTGAACACACATACCAGATAAAACAATGTGAATATACACACCACAGAACACAATGTGAACACACACACCACAGAATACAATGTGAACACACACACCACAGAACGCAATGTGAACACACACCACAGAACACAATGTGAACAAACACACTACCGAACGCAATGTCAAAACACACACCAAAGAACCCAAAGTGAACACACACACCAGAGAACACAATATGAACACACACATCACAGGACACAAAGTGAACACACACACCACAGAACACAATGTGAACACACATACCAGATAAAACAATGTGAATATACACACCACAGAACACAATGTGAACACACACACCACAGAATACAATGTGAACACACACACCACAGAACAAAATGTGAACACGCACACCAAAGAACACAATGTGAACACACACACCAGAGAACTCAATGTGAACAAAGACAAAGCAGAACATCAGGTGAACACACACCCCAGAGAACACAATGTGAACACACACACAGCAGAATGCAATGTGAACACGCACACCACTGAACACATTGTAAACACACACACCACAGAATGCAGAGTGAACACACAGACCACAGAATGCAATTTGAACACAAACATCACAGAACACACTGTGAACACACACTCCACATACAGCAAAGTGATAACACACTCCACAGAACGTAATGTGAACTCATACACCACAGAACACAATGTGAACACACACACACCACAGAACGCAATGTGAACACAGACGCCAAAGAATACAATGTGAACACGCACACCACAGAATGCAATGTGAACACGCACACCACCGAATGAAATGTGAACACACACACCACAAAACGCAATGTGAACACACACACCACAGAAAGCAAAGTGAACACACACATACCACAGAACGCAATGCTCACACACACACCACAGAACGCAATGTGAACACACACACCACAGAATGCAATGTGAACAAACACACCACAGAACACAATGTGCACACGCACACCACAGAAGACAATGTGAACACACAGGCAACGGAATGCAATGTGAACACACACACCACAGAAAGATATGTGAACACACATGCCACAGGAAGCAATGTGAACACACACACAACAGAACACAATGTGAACACACACTCCACAGAACAGAATGTGAACACACACAGCACAGAACACAATGTGAAAACACACACACTCCGCAGAACACAATGTGAACACACAGACAACAGAAAACAATGTGAGCACAGAGACTTCAGAATACAATGTGAACACACACACCAAGGAACACAAAGTGAACACACACACCAGAGAACACAATGTGAACACACACAACACAGAACTCAACGTGAACACGCACACACCACAGAACACAATGTGAACACACAGACAACAGAAAGCAACATGAACACACACACCATAGAACGCAATGTGCACACATACACAACACAGAACACAATGTGAAATCATACACCACAGAACGCAATGTTTACACACAACCACAGAACACAATGTGAACACACACACCACCGAACGCAATGTGAGCACTCAAACGCCACAGAGCCCAATGTGAACACACACACCACAGAACGCAATGTGAACACACACTATGGAACACAACGTGAACACGTACATTACAGAACACAAAGTGAACACACACAAACCACAGAGGGCAATGTGAAAACACATTATAGAAGTAAACTTGAACACGTACGTTACAGAACACAATCTAACCATACACAATACAGAACACAATGTGTACACAGACAGCATAGAACGCAATGTGAACACACACAAACCACAGAACGCAATGTGAACACACACTACAGAACACAATGTGAAGACGTACATCTCAGAAAACAAAGTGAACAAACACACACCACAGAATGCAATGTGAACACACACACACACCACAGAATGCAATGTGAACACACACACCAGAGAACACAATGTGAACACAAACACCACAGAACACAATGTGAACACACACACCACAGAACGCAGAGTGAACACATAGACCACAGAATGCAATTTGAACACACACATCACAGAACACACTGTGAACACACACACCTCAGAACGCAAAGTGATCACACACTCCACAGAACGTAATGTGAACTTACACGCCACAGAACACAATGTAAAAACGCACACCACAGAATGCAATGTGAACACACATACCACAGAATGCAATGTGAATATACACTACAGAAAAGAATGTGAACACGTACATTACCGAACACAAAGTGAACACACACACACCACAGAACACAATGTGAACACACACCAATGAAGACAATGTGAACAAACACACTACCGAATGCAATGTCAAAACACACACCAAAGAACCCAATGTGAACACACACACCAGAGAACACAATATGAACACACACACCACAGGACACAAAGTGAACACACAAACCAACGAACACAATGTGAACACAGACATCACAGGACACAAAGTGAACACACACACCACAGAACACAATGTGAACACACATACCAGATAAAACAATGTGAATATACACACCACAGAACACAATGTGAACACACACACCACAGAATACAATGTGAACACACACACCACAGAACAAAATGTGAACACGCACACCAAAGAACACAATGTGAACACACACACCAGAGAACTCAATGTGAACAAAGACAAAACAGAACATGAGGTGAACACACACCCCAGAGAACACAATGTGAACACACACACAGCAGAATGCAATGTGAACACGCACACCACTGAACACAATGTAAACACACACACCACAGAATGCAGAGTGAACACACAGACCACAGAATGCAATTTGAACACACACATCACAGAACACACTGTGAACACACACTCCACACACAGCAAAGTGATAACACACTCCACAGAACGTAATGTGAACTCATACACCACAGAACACAATGTGAACACACACACACCACAGAACGCATTGTGAACACAGACGCCAAAGAATACAATGTGATCACGCACACCACAGAATGCAATGTGAACACGCACACCACCGAATGAAATGTGAACACACACACCACAAAACGCAATGTGAACACACACACCACAGAAAGCAAAGTGAACACACACATACCACAGAACGCAATGCTCACACACACACCACAGAACGCAATGTGAACACACACACCACAGAATGCAATGTGAACAAACACACCACAGAATGCAATGTGCACACACACACCACAGAAGACAATGTGAACACACAGGCAACGGAATGCAATGTGAACACACACGCTACAGAATTAAATTTCAACACACACACAACAGAACCCAATGTGAACACACACACCACAGAATGCAATGTGAACACACACACCACAGAAAGATATGTGAACACACACGCCACAGGAAGCAATGTGAACACACACACAACAGAACACAATGTGAACACACACTCCACAGAACAGAATGTGAACACACACAGCACAGAACACAATGTGAAAACACACACACTCCGCAGAACACAATGTGAACACACAGACAACAGAAAACAATGTGAGCACAGAGACTTCAGAATACAATGTGAACACACACACCAAGGAACACAAAGTGAACACACACACCAGAGAACACAATGTGAACACACACACCAGAGAACACAATGTGAACACACACAACACAGAACTCAACGTGAACACGCACACACCACAGAACACAATGTGAACACACAGACAACAGAAAGCAACATGAACACACACACCATAGAACGCAATGTGCACACATACACAACACAGAACACAATGTGAAATCATACACCACAGAACGCAATGTGAACACACACTATGGAACACAACGTGAACACGTACATTACAGAACACAAAGTGAACACACACAAACCACAGAGGGCAATGTGAAAACACATTATAGAAGTAAACGTGAACACGTACATTACAGAACACAATCTAACCATACACAATACAGAACACAATGTGTACACAGACAGCATAGAACGCAATGTGAACACACACAAACCACAGAACGCAATGTGAACACACACTTCAGAACACAATGTGAAGACGTACATCTCAGAAAACAAAGTGAACAAACACACACCACAGAATGCAATGTGAACACACACACACACCACAGAATGCAATGTGAACACACACACCAGAGAACACAATGTGAACACAGACAACACAGAGCACAAGGTGAACACATACACCAGAGAACACAATGTGAACACACACAGAGCAGAATGCAAAATGAACACAAACACCACAGAACACAATGTGAACACACACACCACAGAACGCAGAGTGAACACATAGACCACAGAATGCAATTTGAACACACACATCACAGAACACACTGTGAACACACACACCTCAGAACACAAAGTGATCACACACTCCACAGAAAGTAATGTGAACTTACACACCACAGAACACAATGTAAAAACGCACACCACAGAATGCAATGTGAACACACATACCACAGAGTGCAATGTGAATATACACTACAGAAAAGAACGTGAACACGTACATTACCAAACACAAAGTGAACACACACACACCACAGAACGCAATGCTCAAACACACACCACAGAACGCAATGTGAACACACACACCACAGAATGCAATGTGAACAAACACACCACAGAACACAATGTGCACACACACACCACAGAAGACAATGTGAACACACAGGCAACGGAATGCAATGTGAACACACACACTACAGAATGCAGTTTCAACACACACGCTACAGAACCCAATGTGAACACACACACCACAGAATGCAATGTGAACACACACACCACAGAAAGATATGTGAACACACACGCCACAGGAAACAATGTGAACACACACACAACAGAACACAATGTGAACACACACTCCACAGAACAGAATGTGAACACACACAGCACAGAACACAATGTGAAAACACACACACTCCGCAGAACACAATGTGAACACACAGACAACAGAAAACAATGTGAGCACAGAGACTTCAGAATACAATGTGAACACACACACCAAGGAACACAAAGTGAACACACACACCAGAGAACACAATGTGAACACACACAACACAGAACTCAACGTGAACACGCACACACCACAGAACACAATGTGAACACACAGACAACAGAAAGCAACATGAACACACACACCATAGAACGCAATGTGCACACATACACAACACAGAACACAATGTGAAATCATACACCACAGAACGCAATGTTTACACACAACCACAGAATACAATGTGAACTCACACACCAGAGAACACAATGTGAACACACACACCACCGAACGCAATGTGAGCACTCAAACGCCACAGAGCCCAATGTGAACACACACACCACAGAACGCAATGTGAACACACACTATGGAACACAACGTGAACACGTACATTACAGAACACAAAGTGAACACACACAAACCACAGAGGGCAATGTGAAAACACATTATAGAAGTAAACGTGAACACGTACATTACAGAACACAATCTAACCATACAGAACACAATGTGTACACAGACAGCATAGAACGCAATGTGAACACACACAAACCACAGAACGCAATGTGAACACACACTACAGAACACAATGTGAAGACGTACATCTCAGAAAACAAAGTGAACAAACACACACCACAGAATGCAATGTGAACACACACACACACCACAGAATGCAATGTGAACACACACACCAGAGAACACAATGTGAACACAGACAACACAGAGCACAAGGTGAACACATACACCAGAGAACACAATGTGAACACACACAGAGCAGAATGCAAAATGAACACAAACACCACAGAACACAATGTGAACACACACACCACAGAACGCAGAGTGAACACATAGACCACAGAATGCAATTTGAACACACACGTCACAGAACACACTGTGAACACACACACCTCAGAACGCAAAGTGATCACACACTCCACAGAACGTAATGTGAACTTACACGCCACAGAACACAATGTAAAAACGCACACCACAGAATGCAATGTGAACACACATACCACAGAATGCAATGTGAATATACACTACAGAAAAGAATGTGAACACGTACATTACCGAACACAAAGTGAACACACACACACCACCGAACACAATGTGAACACACACACCACAGAACGCAGAGTGAACACATAGACCACAGAATGCAATTTGAACACACACATCACAGAACACACTGTGAACACACACACCTCAGAACGCAAATTGATCACACACTCCACAGAACGTAATGTGAACTTACACGCCACAGAACACAATGTGAAAACGCACACCACAGAATGCAATGTGAACACACATACCATAGAATGCAATGTGAATATACACTACAGAAAAGAACGTGAACACGTACATTACCGAACACAAAGTGAACACACACACACCACAGAACACAATGTGAACACACAGACCACAGAATGCAATGTGAACACACAGACCACAGAATGCAATGTTTACACACACAAGACAGATCACTATGTGAATATACACTACAGAACGGAACGTGAACACGTACGTTACAGAACACAATGTGAACAAAGACACACCACAGAATACAATGTGAACAAACTCTACAGAAGGCATTGGGAACACAAACAACAGAGAAGACAATCAAAACATACACAATACAGAACGCACTGTGAACACACACACCAAGAACGCAATATGAACACAGACCCCACAGAATGCAATGTGAACAAGCACACCACCGAATGAAATGTGAACACACACACCACAAAACGCAATGTGAACACACACACCACAGAAAGCAAAGTGAACACACACATACCACAGAACGCAATGCTCACACACACACCACAGAACGCAATGTGAACACACACACCACAGAATGCAATGTGAACAAACACACCACAGAACACAATGTGCACACACACACCACAGAAGACAATGTGAACACACAGGCAACGGAATGCAATGTGAACACACACACTACAGAATGCAGTTTCAACACACACGCTACAGAACCCAATGTGAACACACACACCACAGAATGCAATGTGAACACACACACCACAGAAAGATATGTGAACACACACGCCACAGGAAACAATGTGAACACACACACAACAGAACACAATGTGAACACACACTCCACAGAACAGAATGTGAACACACACAGCACAGAACACAATGTGAAAACACACACACTCCGCAGAACACAATGTGAACACACAGACAACAGAAAACAATGTGAGCACAGAGACTTCAGAATACAATGTGAACACACACACCAAGGAACACAAAGTGAACACACACACCAGAGAACACAATGTGAACACACACAACACAGAACTCAACGTGAACACGCACACACCACAGAACACAATGTGAACACACAGACAACAGAAAGCAACATGAACACACACACCATAGAACGCAATGTGCACACATACACAACACAGAACACAATGTGAAATCATACACCACAGAACGCAATGTTTACACACAACCACAGAATACAATGTGAACTCACACACCAGAGAACACAATGTGAACACACACACCACCGAACGCAATGTGAGCACTCAAACGCCACAGAGCCCAATGTGAACACACACACCACAGAACGCAATGTGAACACACACCATGGAACACAACGTGAACACGTACATTACAGAACACAAAGTGAACACACACAAACCACAGAGGGCAATGTGAAAACACATTATAGAAGTAAACGTGAACACGTACATTACAGAACACAATCTAACCATACAGAACACAATGTGTACACAGACAGCATAGAACGCAATGTGAACACACACAAACCACAGAACGCAATGTGAACACACACTACAGAACACAATGTGAAGACGTACATCTCAGAAAACAAAGTGAACAAACACACACCACAGAATGCAATGTGAACACACACACACACACCACAGAATGCAATGTGAACACACACACCAGAGAACACAATGTGAACACAGACAACACAGAGCACAAGGTGAACACATACACCAGAGAACACAATGTGAACACACACAGAGCAGAATGCAAAATGAACACAAACACAACAGAACACAATGTGAACTCACACACCACAGAACGCAGAGTGAACACATAGACCACAGAATGCAATTTGAACACACACATCACAGAACACACTGTGAACACACACACCTCAGAACGCAAAGTGATCACACACTCCACAGAACGTAATGTGAACTTACACGCCACAGAACACAATGTAAAAACGCACACCACAGAATGCAATGTGAACACACATACCACAGAATGCAATGTGAATATACACTACAGAAAAGAATGTGAACACGTACATTACCGAACACAAAGTGAACACACACACACCACAGAACACAATGTGAACACACACCAATGAAGACAATGTGAACAAACACACTACCGAACGCAATGTCAAAACACACACCAAAGAACCCAATGTGAACACACACACCAGAGAACACAATATGAACACACACACCACAGGACACAAAGTGAACACACAAACCAACGAACACAATGTGAACACAGACATCACAGGACACAAAGTGAACACACACACCACAGAACACAATGTGAACACACATACCAGATAAAACAATGTGAATATACACACCACAGAACACAATGTGAACACACACACCACAGAATACAATGTGAACACACACACCACAGAACGCAATGTGAACACACACCACAGAACACAATGTGAACACGCACACCAAAGAACACAATGTGAACACACACACCAGAGAACTCAATGTGAACAAAGACAAAACAGAACATGAGGTGAACACACACCCAAGAGAACACAATGTGAACACACACACAGCAGAATGCAATGTGAACACGCACACCACTGAACACAATGTAAACACACACACCACAGAATGCAGAGTGAACACACAGACCACAGAATGCAATTTGAACACACACATCACAGAACACACTGTGAACACACACTCCACATACAGCAAAGTGATAACACACTCCACAGAACATAATGTGAACTCATACACCACAGAACACAATGTGAACACACACACACCACAGAACGCATTGTGAACACAGACGCCAAAGAATACAATGTGATCACGCACACCACAGAATGCAATGTGAACACGCACACCACCGAATGAAATGTGAACACACACACCACAAAACGCAATGTGAACACACACACCACAGAAAGCAAAGTGAACACACACATACCACAGAACGCAATGCTCACACACACACCACAGAACGCAATGTGAACACACACACCACAGAATGCAATGTGAACAAACACACCACAGAATGCAATGTGCACACACACACCACAGAAGACAATGTGAACACACAGGCAACGGAATGCAATGTGAACACACACGCTACAGAATTAAATTTCAACACACACACAACAGAACCCAATGTGAACACACACACCACAGAATGCAATGTGAACACACACACCACAGAAAGATATGTGAACACACACGCCACAGGAAGCAATGTGAACACACACACAACAGAACACAATGTGAACACACACTCCACAGAACAGAATGTGAACACACACAGCACAGAACACAATGTGAAAACACACACACTCCGCAGAACACAATGTGAACACACAGACAACAGAAAACAATGTGAGCACAGAGACTTCAGAATACAATGTGAACACACACACCAAGGAACACAAAGTGAACACACACACCAGAGAACACAATGTGAACACACACACCAGAGAACACAATGTGAACACACACAACACAGAACTCAACGTGAACATGCACACACCACAGAACACAATGTGAACACACAGACAACAGAAAGCAACATGAACACACACACCATAGAACGCAATGTGCACACATACACAACACAGAACACAATGTGAAATCATACACCACAGAACGCAATGTGAACACACACTATGGAACACAACGTGAACACGTACATTACAGAACACAAAGTGAACACACACAAACCACAGAGGGCAATGTGAAAACACATTATAGAAGTAAACGTGAACACGTTCATTACAGAACACAATCTAACCATACACAATACAGAACACAATGTGTACACAGACAGCATAGAACGCAATGTGAACACACACAAACCACAGAACGCAATGTGAACACACACTTCAGAACACAATGTGAAGACGTACATCTCAGAAAACAAAGTGAACAAACACACACCACAGAATGCAATGTGAACACACACACACACCACAGAATGCAATGTGAACACACACCAGAGAACACAATGTGAACACAGACAACACAGAGCACAAGGTGAACACATACACCAGAGAACACAATGTGAACACACACAGAGCAGAATGCAAAATGAACACAAACACCACAGAACACAATGTGAACACACACACCACAGAACGCAGAGTGAACACATAGACTACAGAATGCAATTTGAACACACACATCACAGAACACACTGTGAACACACACACCTCAGAACACAAAGTGATCACACACTCCACAGAAAGTAATGTGAACTTACACACCACAGAACACAATGTAAAAACGCACACCACAGAATGCAATGTGAACACACATACCACAGAGTGCAATGTGAATATACACTACAGAAAAGAATGTGAACACGTACATTACCGAACACAAAGTGAACACACACACACCACAGAACACAATGTGAACACACACCAATGAACACAATGTGAACAAGCACACTACCGAACGCAATGTCAAAACACACACCAAAGAACCCAATGTGAACACACACACCAGAGAACACAATATGAACACACACACCACAGGACACAAAGTGAACACACAAACCAACGAACACAATGTGAACACAGACATCACAGGACACAAAGTGAACACACACACCACAGAACACAATGTGAACACACACACCACAGAATACAATGTGTACACACACACCACAGAACACAATGTGAACACACACACCAAAGAACACAATGTGAACACACACACCACAGAACACAATGTGAACAAAGACAAAACAGAACATGAGGTGAACACACACCCCAGAGAACACAATGTGAACACGCACAGCAGAATGCAATGTGAACGCGCACACCACTGAACACAATGTGAACACACACACCACAGAATGCAGAGTGAACACACAGACCACAGAATGCAATTTGAACACACACATGACAGAACACACTGTGAACACACACCCCACATACAGCAAAGTGATAACACACTCCACAGAACGTAATGTGAACTCATACAACACAGAACACAATGTGAACACACACACACCACAGAATGCAATGTGCACACACACACCACAGGAGACAAAGTAAACACACACGCTACAGAATGCAATTTCAACACACACACACCACAGAATGCAGTGTGAACCCAAAGACCACAGAATGCAATTTGAACACACACATCACAGAACACACTGTGAAAACACACCACTTACAGCAAAGTGATCACACACTCCACAGAACGTAATGTGAACTCTCACACCACAGAACACAAAGTGAACACACACACCACAGAACGCAATGTGAACACACACTACAGAACACAACGTGAAGATGTACATCTCAGAACACAAAGTGAACAATCACACACCACAGAATGCAATGTGAACACACACACCAGAGAACACAATGTGAACACAGACAACACAGAGCACAAGGTGAACACATACACCAGAGAACACAATGTGAACACACAGAGCAGAATGCAAAATGAACACAAACACCACCGAACACAATGTGAACACACACACCACAGAACGCAGAGTGAACACATAGACCACAGAATGCAATTTGAACACACACATCACAGAACACACTGTGAACACACACACCTCAGAACGCAAATTGATCACACACTCCACAGAACGTAATGTGAACTTACACGCCACAGAACACAATGTGAAAACGCACACCACAGAATGCAATGTGAACACACATACCATAGAATGCAATGTGAATATACACTACAGAAAAGAACGTGAACACGTACATTACCGAACACAAAGTGAACACACACACACGACAGAACGCAATGTGAACACACACCACAGAACACAATGTGAACAAACACACTACCGAACGCAATGTCAAAACACACACCAAAGAACCCAATGTGAACACACACACCAGAGAACACAATATGAACACACACACCACAGGACACAAAGTGAACACACAAACCAACGAACACAATGTGAACACACACATCACAGGACACAAAGTGAACACACACACCACAGAACACAATGTGAACACACACACCACAGAATACAATGTGTACACACACACCACAGAACACAATGTGAACACACACACCAAAGAACACAATGTGAACACACACACCAGGGAACACAATGTGAACAAAGACAAAACAGAACATGAGGTGAACACACACCCCAGAGAACACAATGTGAACACGCACAGCAGAATGCAATGTGAACACGCACACCACTGAACACAATGTGAACACACACACCACAGAATGCAGAGTGAAAACACAGACCACAGAATGCAATTTGAACACACACATGACAGAACACACTGTGAACACACACCCCACATACAGCAAAGTGATAACACACTCCACAGAACGTAATGTGAACACATACAACACAGAACACAATGTGAACACACACACACCACAGAATGCAATGTGCACACACACACCACAGGAGACAAAGTGAACACACACGCTACAGAATGCAATTTCAACACACACACACCACAGAATGCAGTGTGAACCCAAAGACCACAGAATGCAATTTGAACACACACATCACAGAACACACTGTGAAAACACACCACTTACAGCAAAGTGATCACACACTCCACAGAACGTAATGTGAACTCTCACACCACAGAACACAAAGTGAACACACACACCACAGAACGCAATGTGAACACAGACTACAGAACACAACGTGAAGACGCACACCAAAGAACACAATGTGAACACACACACCAGAGAACTCAATGTGAACAAAGACAAAACAGAACATGAGGTGAACACACACCCCAGAGAACACAATGTGAACACACACACAGCAGAATGCAATGTGAACACGCACACCACTGAACACAATGTAAACACGCACACCACAGAATGCAGAGTGAACACACAGACCACAGAATGCAATTTGAACACACACATCACAGAACACACTGTGAACACACACTCCACATACAGCAAAGTGATAACACACTCCACAGAACGTAATGTGAACTCATACACCACAGAACACAATGTGAACACACACACACCACAGAACGCAATGTGAACACAGACGCCAAAGAATACAATGTGATCACGCACACCACAGAATGCAATGTGAACCCACAGACCACAGAATGCAATGTGAACACACAGACCACAGAATGCAATGTTTACACACACAGGGCAGATCGCAATGTGAATATACACTACAGAACGCAACGTGAACACATACATTACAGAACACAATGTGAACACAGACACACCACAGAACGCAATGTGAACAAACACTACAGAAGGCATTGGGAACACAAATAACAGAGAAGACAATCAAAACATACACAATACAGAACGCACTGTGAACACACACACCACAGAACGCAATGTGAACACAGACTACAGAACACAACGTGAACACGTACATTAAAGAACACAAAGTGAACCCACACACACCACAGAACGCAATATGCACACAGACCCCACAGAATGCAAAGTGAACAAGCACACCACCGAATGAAATGTGAACACTCACACCACAAAACGCAATGTGAACACACACACCACAGAAAGCAAAGTGAACACACTCATACCACAGAAGACAATGCTCACACAGACACCATAGAATGCAATGTGAACACACACCACAGAACACAATGTGAACAAACACACCACAGAACACAATGTGAACAAACACACCACAGAACGCAATGTGAACCCAGATCCAACAGAGTCCAATGTGAACACGCACTTCACAGAATGCAATGTGAACACACATACCACAGAATGCAATGTGAACACACATACCACAGAATGCAATGTGAACACACAGACCACAGAATGCAATGTTTACACACACAAGCCAGATCACAATGTGAATATACACTACAGAACGCAACGTGAACACATACATTACAGAACACAATGTGAACAATGACACACCACAGAATGCAATGTGAAAAACCTCTACAGAAGGTATTGGGAACACAAACAACAGAGAAGACAATCAAAACATGCACAATACAGAACGCACTGTGAACACACAAACCAAGAACGCAATATGAACATAGACCCCACTGAATGCAATGTGAACACGCACACCACCGAATGAAATGTGAACACACACACCACAAAACGCAACGTGAACACATACATTACAGAACACAATGTGAACACAGACACACCACAAAACGCAATGTGAACAAACACTACAGAAGGCATTGGGAACACAAATAACAGAGAAGACAATCAAAACATACACAATACAGAACGCACTGTGAACACACACACCACAGAACGCAATGTGAACACAGACTACAGAACACAACGTGAACACGTACATTAAAGAACACAAAGTGAACCCACACACACCACAGAACGCAATATGCACACAGACCCCACAGAATGCAAAGTGAACAAGCACACCACCGAATGAAATGTGAACACTCACACCACAAAACGCAATGTGAACACACACACCACAGAAAGCAAAGTGAACACACTCATACCACAGAAGACAATGCTCACACAGACACCATAGAATGCAATGTGAACACACACCACAGAACACAATGTGAACAAACACACCACAGAACACAATGTGAACAAACACACCACAGAACGCAATGTGAACACAGATCCAACAGAGTCCAATGTGAACACGCACTTCACAGAATGCAATGTGAACACACATACCACAGAATGCAATGTGAACACACATACCACAGAATGCAATGTGAACACACAGACCACAGAATGCAATGTTTACACACACAAGCCAGATCACAATGTGAATATACACTACAGAACGCAACATGAACACATACATTACAGAACACAATGTGAACAATGACACACCACAGAATGCAATGTGAAAAACCTCTACAGAAGGTATTGGGAACACAAACAACAGAGAAGACAATCAAAACATGCACAATACAGAACGCACTGTGAACACACAAACCAAGAACGCAATATGAACATAGACCCCACTGAATGCAATGTGAACACGCACAGCACCGAATGAAATGTGAACACACACACCACAAAACGCAATGTGAACACACACACCACAGAAAGCAATGTGAACACACACACCACAGAATGCAATGTGAAAAAACACACCACAGAACACAATGGGCACACACACACCACAAAAGACAATGTGAACACACAGGCAAAGGAATGCAATGTGAACACACACGCTACAGAATGCAATTTCAACACACACACAACAGAACCCAATGTGAACACACACACCACAGAATGCAATGTGAACACACACACCACAGGAAGATATGTGAACACACACGCCACAGGAAGCAAGTGAACACACACACAACAGAACACAATGTGAACACACACTCCACAGAACAGAATGTGAACACACACAGCACAGAACACAATGTTAAAACACACACACTCCGCAGAACACAATGTGAACACACAGACCACAGAGAAAAATGTGAGCACAGAGACTTCAGAATAGAATGTGAACACACACACCAAGGAACACAAAGTGAACACACACACCAGAGAACACAATGTGAACACACACAACACAGAACACAATGTGAACACGCACACACCACAGAACACAATGTGAACACACAGACAACAGAAAGCAACATGAACACAAACACCACAGAACGCAATGTGAACACACACACAACACAGAACACAATGTGAAATCATACACCACAGAACGCAATGTTTACACACAACCACAGAATACAATGTGAACTCACACACCAGAGAACACAATGTGAACACACACACCACCGAACGCAATGTGAGCACTCAAACGCCGCAGAGCCCAATGTGAACACACACACCTCAGAACGCAATGTGAACACACACTATGGAACACAACGTGAACACGTACATTACTGAACACAAAGTGAACACACACAAACCACAGAGTGCAATGTGAAAACACATTATAGAAGAAAACGTGAACACGTACATTACAGAACACAATCTAACCATACACAATACAGAACACAATGTGTACACAGACAGCATAGAACGCAATGTGAGCACACACACACCACAGAACTCAATGTGAACACACACTACAGAACACAACGTGAAGACGTACATCTCAGAACACAAAGTGAACAAACACACACCACAGAATGCAATGTGAACACACACACACCACAGAACGCAATGTGAACACACACATCAGAGAACACAATGTGAACACAGACAACACAGAGCAAAAGGTGAACACATACACCAGAGAACACAATGTGAACACACACAGAGCAGAATGCAAAATGAACACAAACACCACAGAACACAATGTGAACACAGACACCACAGAACGCAGAGTGAACACATAGACCACAGAATGCAGTTTGAACACACACATCACAGAACACACTGTAAACACACACACCTCAGAACGCAAAGTGATCACACACTCCACAGAACGTAATGTGAACTTACATGCCACAGAACACAATGTGAAAACGCACACCACAGAATGCAATGTGAACACACGTACCACAGAATGCAATGTGAATATACACTACAGAAAAGAACGTGAACACGTACATTCCCGAACACAAAGTGAACACACACACACCACAGAACGCAATGTGAACACACACCACAGAACACAATGTGAACACCCACACCACAGGACACAAAGTGAACACACACACCAGAGAACACAATGTGAACACAGACAACACAGAACACAAGGTGAACACTCACACCAGAGAACACAATATGACCACACAGATAAAAGAATGCAATGCGAACACACACACCACAAAACACAATGTGAACACACACACACAGCAGAATGCAAAGTGAACACACACACCACAGAACACAATGTGAACACACACACCACAGAACGCAGAGTGAACACTCAAACCACAGAATGCAATTTGAACACACAAACCACATACAGCAAAGTGATCACACACTCATCAGAATGTAATGTGAACTCACACACCACAGAACACAATGTGAACACACACACACCACAGAACGCAATGTGAACACAGACCCCACAGAGTCCAATATGAACACGCACACCACAGAATGCAATGTGAACACACAGACAAGAGATTGCAATGTTTACACACACACGTCAGAATGCAATGTGAACACACACACCACAGAACACATTGTGAAAACACACAAACCAGGGCAGGCAACACGAACAGACACACACCAGAACACAATGTGAACACACACACCACAGAACGAAATGTGAAGACACAAACCAAATAATACAATTCGAACACACACATCAGAGGAGACAAAGTGAACACACACACCACAGAACACAATGTGAACACATATACCAGAGAACACAATGTGAATACACAAACCACAGAACACAATGTGAACACACACACCACAGAACACAATGTGAACACACACACCACAGAACACAACGTGAACACACACACCAAAGAACACAATGTGAACACACACACCAGCGAACACAATATGAACACACACATCACAGGACACAAAGTGAACACACACACCAAAGAACACAAAGTGAACACACACTCCTGAGAACTCAATATGAACACTCAGATAAAAGAATGCAATGCGAACACACACACCACAAAACACAATGTGAACACACACAAAACAAAACACAATGTGAACACACAAACACAGCAGAATGCAATTTGAACACACACATCACAGAACACACTGTGAACACACACACCTCAGAGCGCAAAGTGATCACACACTCCACAGAATGTAATGTGATCTTAAACACCACAGAACACAATGTGAAAACGCACACCACAGAAAGCAATGTGAACACACATTCCACAGAATGCAATGTGAATATACACTACAGAAAAGAACGTGAACACGTACATTACCGAACCCAAAGTGAACACACGCACGCCACAGAATGCAAAGTGAACACACACCACAGAACACAATGTGAACAAACACACTACCGAACGCAATGTCAAAACACACACCAAAGAACCCAGTGTGAACACACACACCACAGAACACAATGTGAACACACACCCCAGAGAACACAATGTGAACACACACACAGCAGAATGCAATGTGAACACGCACACCACTGAACACAATGTGAACACACACACCACAGAATGCAGAGTGAACACACAGACCACAGAATGCAATTTGAACACACACATCACAGAACACACTGTGAACACACACCCCACATACAGCAAAGTGATAACACACTCCACAGAACGTAATGTGAACTCATACACCACAGAACACAATGTGAACACACACACCACAGAACGCAATGTGAACAAAGACGCGAAAGCATAAAATGTGAACACGCACACCACAGAATGCAATGTGAACACACAGACCACAGAATGCAATGTGAACACACAGACCACAGAATGCAATGTTTACACACACAGGGCAGATCGCAATGTGAATATACACTACAGAACGCAACGTGAACACATACATTACAGAACACAATGTGAACACAGACACACCACAGAACGCAATGTGAACAAACACTACAGAAGGCATTGGGAACACAAACAACAGAGAAGACAATCAAAACATACACAATACAGAATGCACTGTGAACACACACACCACAGAACGCAATGTGAACACAGACTACAGAACACAACGTGAACACGTACATTACAGAACACAATGTGAACCCACACACACCACAGAACGCAATATGCACGCAGACCCCACAGAATGCAAAGTGAACAAGCACACCTCCGAATGAAATGTGAACACACACACCACAAAACGCAATGTGAACACACACACCACAGAAAGCAATGTGAACACACACATACCACAGAAGGCAATGCTCACACAGACACCATAGAATGCAATGTGAACACACACCACAGAACACAATGTGAACAAACACACCACAGAACACAATGTGAACACACACAACACAGAACACAATGTGAAATCATACACCACAGAATGCAATGTTTACGCACAATCACAGTACACAATGTGAACACACACACCAGAGAAAGCAATGTGAACACACACACCACAGAACGCAATGTGAACACACACATGCCACAGAACGCAATGTGAACACACACACACCACAGAACGCAATGTGAACACACACTACAGAACACAACGTGAACACGGACATTACAGAACCCAAAGTGAACACACACACACCACAGAACGCAATGTGAACACACATAACAGAACGCAACGTGAGCACACAAACTATAGAATGCAATGTGAACACACACACACCACACAACGCAATGTGAACACACACACCACAGAACACAATGTGAACACACACACCACAGAACACAATGTGAGCACACACACCACAGAACAGAATGTGAACACATACAACACAGAATGCTATGTGAACACACACACCACAGAACTCCATGTGAACACACACACACCACAGCAAGCAACACGAACAGACACACACCAGAACACAATGTGAACACACACACCACAGAACACAATGTGAACACACACACCAAATAATACAATATGAACACAAACTTCACAGGACACAAAGTGAACACACACACCACAGAACACAATGTGAACACACATACGAGTGAACACAATGTGAATACACACACCACAGAATGCAATGTGGACACACATACAACAGAACACAATGTGAACTCACACCATAGAGCACATTGTGAACACACACACCAAAGAAAACAATGTGAACACACACACCAGAGAACACAATGAGAACACACACACCAGAGAACACAATGTGAACACAGACAACACAGAACTCAAGGTGAACACCCACACACGGCAGAATGCAATGTGAACACACAAACCACAGAACACAATGTGAACACACACACCAGAGAACACAATGTGAACACAGACAACACAGAACACAAGGTGAACACACACACACCACAGAAGGCAATGTGAACACACATTAAAGAGCACCACGTGAACACGTACATTACAGAACGCAATGTGCACACACACACCACAGAAGACAATGTTAAGACAGACACAACAGAACATAATGTGAAGACACACACCACAGAACGCAATGTGAACACACATAACAGAACGCAACGTGAGCACACAAACGATAGAATGCAATGTGAACACACACACACCACACAACGCAATGTGAACACACACACCACAGAACACAATGTGAACACACATACGAGAGAACACAATGTGAATACACACACCACAGAATGCAATGTGGACACACATACAACAGAACACAATGTGAACTCACACCATAGAGCACATTGTGAAAACACACACCAAAGAAAACAATGTGAACACACACACCAGAGAACACAATGAGAACACACACACCAGAGAACACAATGTGAACACAGACAACACAGAACACAAGGTGAACACACACACACAGCAGAATGCAATGTGAACACACAAACCACAGAACACAATGTGAACACAGACACCACAGAACGCAGAGTGAACACTCAAACCACAGAATGCAATTTGAACACACAAACCACATACAGCAAAGTGATCACACACTCATCAGAATGTAATGTGAACTCAAACACCACAAAACACAATGTGAACACACACACCACAGAACACAATGTGAACACACACACACAGCAGAATGCAATGTGAACACACAAACCACAGAACACAATGTGAACACACACACCACAGAACGCAATGTGAACACACACACCACAGAACACATTGTGAAAACATACAAACCAAGCAGGCAACACGAACAGACACACACCAGAACACAATGTGAACACACACACCACAGAACGAAATGTGAAGACACACACCAAATAATACAATTCAAACACACACATCAGAGGAGACAAAGTGAACACACACACCACAGAACACAATGTGAACACACATACCAGAGAACACAATGTGAATACACAAACCACAGAACACAATGTGAACACACACACCACAGAACACAATGTGAACACACACACCACAGAACACAACGTGAACACACACACCAAAGAACACAAGGTGAACACACACACCAGCGAACACAATATGAACACACACATCACAGGACACAAAGTGAACACACACACCAAAGAACACAAAGTGAACACACACTCCTGAGAACTCAATATGAACACTCAGATAAAAGAATGCAATGCGAACACACATACCACAAAACACAATGTGAACACACACACCACAAAACACAATGTGAACACACAAACACAGCAGAATGCAATTTGAACACACACATCACAGAACACACTGTGAACACACACACCTCAGAACGCAAAGTGATCACACACTCCACAGAACGTAATGTGATCTTAAACACCACAGAACACAATGTGAAAACGCTCACCACAGAATGCAATGTGAAAACACATTCCACAGAATGCAATGTGAATATACACTACAGAAAAGAACTTGAACACGTACATTACCGAACCCAAAGTGAACACACACACGCCACAGAACGCAAAGTGAACACACACCACAGAACACAATGTGAACAAACACACTACCGAACGCAATGTCAAAACACACACCAAAGAACCCAGTGTGAACACACACACCACAGAACACAATGTGAACACACACAACACAGAACGCAATGTGAACAAAGACGCGAAAGCATAAAATGTGAACACGCACACCACAGAATGCAATGTGAACACAAAGACCACAGAATGCAATGTTTACACACACAGGACAGATCGCAATGTGAATATACACTACAGAACGCAACGTGAACACATACATTACAGAACACAATGTGAACACAGACACACCACAGAACGCAATGTGAACACACATAACAGAACGCAACGTGAGCACACAAACGATAGAATGCAATGTGAACACTCACACACCACACAACGCAATGTGAACACACACACCACAGAGCACAATGTGAACACACACACCACAGAACACAATGTGAGCACACACACCACAAAACAGAATGTGAACACATACAACACAGAATGCTATGTGAACACACACACCACAGGACTCCATGTGAACACACACACACCACAGCAAGCAACACGAACAGACACACACCAGAACACAATGTGAACACACACACCAAATAATACAATATGAACACACACATCACAGGACACAAAGTGAACACACACACCACAGAACACAATGTGAACACACATACGAGAGAACACAATGTGAATACACACACCACAGAATGCAATGTGGACACACATACAACAGAACACAATGTGAACTCACACCATAGAACACAATGTGAATACACACACCAAATAATACAATATGAACACACACATCACAGGACACAAAGTGAACACACACACCACAGAACACAATGTGAACACACATACGAGTGAACACAATGTGAATACACACACCACAGAATGCAATGTGGACACACATACAACAGAACACAATGTGAACTCACACCATAGAGCACATTGTGAACACACACACCAAAGAAAACAATGTGAACACACACACCAGAGAACACAAAGAGAACACACACACCAGAGAACACAATGTGAACACAGACAACACAGAACACAAGGTGAACACACACACACAGCAGAATGCAATGTGAACACACAAACCACAGAACACAATGTGAACACACACACCACAGAACGCAGAGTGAACACTCAAACCACAGAATGCAATTTGAACACACAAACCACATACAGCAAAGTGATCACACACTCATCAGAATGTAATGTGAACTCACACACCACAAAACACAATGTGAACACACACACCACAGAACACAATGTGAACACACACACCACAGAATGCAGAGTGAAAACACAGACCACAGAATGCAATTTGAACACACACATCACAGAACACACTGTGAACACACACCCCACATACAGCAAAGTGATAACACACTCCACAGAACGTAAAGTGAACTCATACAACACAGAACACAATGTGAACACACACACACCACAGAATGCAATGTGCACACACACACCACAGCAGACAAAGTGAACACACACGCTACAGAATGCAATTTCAACACACACACACCACAGAATGCAGTGTGAACCCAAAGACCACAGAATGCAATTTGAACACACACATCACAGAACACACTGTGAAAACACACCACTTACAGCAAAGTGATCACACACTCCACAGAACGTAATGTGAACTCTCACACCACAGAACACAAAGTGAACACACACACCACAGAACGCAATGTGAACACACACTACAGAACACAACGTGAAGACGTACATCTCAGAACACAAAGTGAACAAACACACACCACAGAATGCAATGTGAACACACACACCAGAGAACACAATGTGAACACAGACAACACAGAGCACAAGGTGAACACATACACCAGAGAACACAATGTGAACACACACAGAGCAGAATGCAAAATGAACACAAACACCACAGAACACAATGTGAACACACACACCACAGAATGCAGGGTGAACACATAGACCACAGAATGCAATTTGAACACACACATCAGAGAACACACTGTGAACACACACACCTCAGAACGCAAAGTGATCACACACTCCACAGAACGTAATGTGAACTTACACGCCACAGAACACAATGTGAAAACGCACACCACAGAATGCAATGTGAACACACATACCATAGAATGCAATGTGAATACACACTACAGAAAAGAACGTGAACACGTACATTACCGAACACAAAGTGAACACACACACACACCACAGAACGCAATGTGAACACACACCACAGAACACAATGTGAACAAACACACTACCGAACGCAATGTCAAAACACACACCAAAGAACCCAATGTGAACACACACACCAGAGAACACAATATGAACACACACACCACAGGACACAAAGTGAACACACAAACCAACGAACACAATGTGAACACAGACATCACAGGACACAAAGTGAACACACACACCACAGAACACAATGTGAACACACATACGAGAGAACACAATGTGAATACATACACCACAGAATGCAATGTGAACACACACACCACAGAACACAATGTGAGCACACACACCACAGAACACAATATGAACACACAGATAAAAGAATGCAATGCGAACACACACACCACAAAACACAATGTGAACACACACACACCACAGAACACAATGTGAACACACACACACAGCAGAATGCAATGTGAACACACAAACCACAGAACACAATGTGAACACACACACCACAGAACGCAGAGTGAACACTCAAACCACAGAATGCAATGTGAACACACAGACCACAGAATGCAATGTGAACACAGAGACCACAGAATGCAATGTTTACACACACACGACAGATTGCAATGTGAATATACACTACAGAATGCAACGTGAACACGTACATTACAGAACACAATGTGAACAAAGACACACCACAGAATGCAATGTGAACAAAATCTACAGAAGGCATTGGGAACGCAAACAACAGAGAAGACAATCAAAACATACACAATACAGAACGCACTGTAAACACACACACCCAGAACGCAATATGAACACAGACCCCACAGAATGCATTGCGAACAAGCACACCACCGAATGAAATGTGAACACACACACCAGAAAACGCAATGTGAACACATACACCACAGGAAGCAAAGCGAACACATACATACCACAGAACGCAATGCTCACACACACACCATAGAACGCAATGTGAACACACACACCTCAGAATGCAATGTGAACAAACACACCACAGAACACAAAGTGCACACACACACCACAGTAGACAATGTGAACACACAGGCAACAGTATGCAATGTGAACACACACGGTACAGAATGCAATTTCAACACGCACACAACAGAACCCAATGTGAACACACACACCACAGAATGCAATGTGAACACACACAACACAGAAAGATATGTGAACACACACGCCACAGAAAGCAATGTGAAAACACTCACACTCCACAGAATACAATGTGAACACGCACACCACAGAATGTAATGTGAACACACAGACCACCGAATGCAATGTGAAGACACAAACCACAGAATGCAATGTTTACACACACACGACAGATCGCAAAGTGAATATACACTACAGAACGCAACGTGAACACGTATATTACAGAACACAATGTGAACCCAAACACCCCACAGAACGCAATATGCACACAGACCCCACAGAATGCAATGTGAACAAGCACACCACCGAATGAAATGTGAACACACACACCACAGAAAGCAAAGTGAACACACACATACAACAGAATGCAATGCTCACACACAGACCATAGAATGCAATGTGAACAGACACACCACAGAATGCAATGTGAACAAACACACCACTGAACAAAATGTGCACACACACACCACAGAAGACAATGTGAACACACACGCTACAGAATGCAATTTCAACACACACCACAGAATGCAGAGTGAACACACAGACCACAGAATACAATTTGAACACAGACATCACAGAACACAATGTGAACACCCACCAATTACAGCAAAGTGATCACACACTGCACAGAACGTAATGTGAACTCTCACACCACAGAACACAATGTGAACACACACACACCACAGAATGCAATGTGAAAACAGACCCCACAGGGTCCAATGTGACCACGCACACCACAGGATGCAATGTGAACACAGAGACCACAGAATGCAATGTTTACACACACACGACAGATTGCAATGTGAATATACACTACAGAATGCAACGTGAACACGTACATTACAGAACACAATGTGAACAAAGACACACACATTACAGGACACAAAATGATCACACACACCACAGAACACAATGTGAACACACAAAAAGCAGACAAGACAATGTGAATACACACACCACACAACGTAATGTGGACACACACACCACAGAACACAATGTGCACACACACACCACAGAAGACAATGTGAACACACAGACAACAGAATGCAATGAGAACACACACGCTACAGAATGCAATGAGAACACACACGCTACAGAACCCAATGTGAACACACACACCACAGAAAGATATGTGAACACACACGCCACAGAAAGCAATGTGAACACACACACCCAGAACGCAATATGAACACAGACCCCACAGAATGCAATGTGAACAAGCACACCACCGAATGAAATGTGAACACACACACCACAAAACGCAATGTGAACACATACACCACAGGAAGCAAAGTGAACACACACATACCACAGAACGCAATGCTCACACACACACCATAGAACGCAATGTGAACACACACACCTCAGAATGCAATGTGAACAAACACACCACAGAACACAAAGTGCACACACACACCACAGAAGACAATGTGAACACACAGACAACAGAATGCAATGTGAACACACACACCACAGAATGCAATGTGACCAAACACACCACACAACACAATGTGCACACACACACCACAGAAAACAATGTGAACACACACGCTACAGAATGCAATTTCAACTCAGACACCACAGAATGCAGAGTGGACACACAGACCACAGAATGCAATTTGAACACACACATCACAGAACACACTGTGAACACACACCACTTACAGCAAAGTGATCACACACTTCACAGAACGTAATGTGAACTCACACACCACAGAGCACAATGTGAACACACACACACCACAGAACGCAATGTGAACACACAGACCACAGAATGCAATGTTTATACACACATGACAGATCGCAATGTGAATATACGCTACAGAATGCAACGTGAAAACATACATCACAGAACACAATGTGAACAAAGACGCACCACAGAATGCAATGTGAACAAAATCTACAGAAGGCATTGGGAATGCAAACAACAGAGAAGACAATCAAAACATACACAATACAGAACGCACTGTGAACACACACACCCAGAACGCAATATGAACACAGACCCCACAGAATGCAATGTGAACAAGCACACCACCGAATGAAATGTGAACACACACACCACAAAACGCAATGTGAACACACACCACAGGAAGCAAAGTGAACACACACATACCACAGAATGCAATGCTCACACACACACCATAGAACGCAATGTGAACACACACACACGTCAGAATGCAATGTGAACAAACACACCGCAGAATACAAAGTGCACACACACACCACAGAAGACAATGTGAACACACAGACAACAGAATGCAATGTGAACACAAACGGTACAGAATGCAATTTCAACACACACACAACAGAACCCAATGTGAACACACACACCACAGAAAGATATGTGAACACACACGCCACAGAAAGCAATGTGAACACACACACAACAGAACACAATGTGAACACACACTCCACAGAACAGAATGTGAACACACACAGCACAGAACGCAATGTGAAAACACTCACACTCCACAGAACACAATGTGAACACACAGACAACAGAAAACAATGTGAACACAGAGACAACAGAATACAATGTGAACACACACACCAAGGAACACAAAGTGAACACACACACCAGAGAATACAATGTCAACTCACACACCACAGAATACAATGTGAACACACACACACCACAGAACGCAATGTGAACACAGACCCCGCAGAATACAATGTGAACACGCACACCACAGAATGCAATGTGAATACACAGACCACAAAATGCAATGTGAACACACAGACCACAGAATGCAATGTTTACACACACACGACAGATCGCAAAGTGAATATACACTACAGAACCCAACGTGAACACGTACATTACATAACACAATGTGAACCCACACACCCCACAGAACGCAATATGCACACAGACCCCACAGAATGCAATGTGAACAAGCACACCACCGAATGAAATGTGAACACACACACCACAAAACGCAATGTGAACACACACACCACAGAAAGGAAAGTGAACACACACATACCACAGAACGCAATGCTCACACACACACCATAGAATGCAATGTGAATACACACACCACAGAATGCAATGTGAACAAACACACCACAGAACACTACGTGCACACACACACAACAGAAAACAATGTGAACACACACGCAACAGAATGCAAATTCAACACAGACACCACAGAATGCAGAGTGAACACACAGACCACAGAATGCAATTTGAACACACACAATCACAGAACACAATGTGAACACACACACCAGAGAAAGCAACGTGAACACACACACCACAGAACGCAATGTGAACACACATACGCCACAGAACGCTTTGTGAACACACACACAACACAGAACGCAATGTGAACACACACACACCGCAGAAAGCAATGTGAACACACACTACAGAACACAACGTGAACACGGACATTACAGAAGCCAAAGTAAACACACACACACCACAGAAGGCAATGTGAACACACATTAAAAAACACAACGTGAACACATACATTACAGAACGCAATGTGCACACACACACCACAGAAGACAATGTGAAGACAGACATAACACAACATAATGTGAAGACACAAACCACAGAACGCAATGTGAACACACACTACAGAATGCAAAGTGAACACACACACCACAGAAAGCAAAGTGAACACACACGCCACAGAAAGCAATGTGAACACACATACAACAGAATGCAATGTGAACACACCCGCTACAGAATGCAATTTCAAGACACACACAACAGGTCCCAATGTGAACGCACACACCAAAGAATGCAATGTGAACACACACACCACAGAAAGATATGTGAACACACACGCCACAGAAAGCAATGTGAAAACACACACAACAGAACACAATCTGCACACACACACAACAGAAGACAATGTGAACACACATACAACATAATGCAACGTGAACACACACGCTACAGAATGCAATTTCAACACACACACAACAGGTCCCAATGTGAACATACACACCACAGAATGCAATGTGAAAACACACACAACAGAAAGATATGTGAACACACACGCCACAGAAAGCAATGTGAAAACACACACCACAGAACACAATGTGAACACACACTCCACAGAACAGAGTGTGAACACACACAGCACAGAACGCAATATGAAAACACTCACACTCCACAGAACACAATGTGAACACACAGAAAAAAGAAAACAATGTGAACACAGAGACAACAGAATACAATGTGAACACACGCACCCGGGAACACAAAGTGAACGCACACACCAGAGAATTCAATGTGAACTCACACACCACAGAACACAATGTGAACACACACACACCACAGAATGCAATGTGAACACAGACCCCACAGAATACAATGTGAACACGCACACCACAGAATGCAATGTGAACACACACACCACAGAATGCAATGTGAACACACACACCACAGAAAGATATGTGAACACACACGCCACAGAAAGCAATGTGAAAACACACACAACAGAACACAATGTGAACACACACTCCACAGAACAGAGTGTGAACACACACAGCACAGAACACAACGTGAAAACACTCACACTCCACAGAACACAATGTGAACACACAGAAAAAAGAAAACAATGTGAACACAGAGACAACAGAATACAATGTGAACACACGCACCCGGGAACACAAAGTGAACGCACACACCAGAGAATTCAATGTGAACTCACACACCACAGAACACAATGTGAACACACACACACCACAGAATGCAATGTGAACACAGACCCCACAGAATACAATGTGAACACGCACACCACAGAATGCAATGTGAACACACACACCACAGAATGCAATGTGAACACACACACCACAGAAAGATATGTGAACACACACGCCACAGAAAGCAATGTGAAAACACACACAACAGAACACAATGTGAACACACACTCCACAGAACAGAGTGTGAACACACACAGCACAGAACACAATGTGAAAACACTCACACTCCACAGAACACAATGTGAACACACAGACAACAGAAAACAATGTGAACACAGAGACATCAGAATACAATGTGAACACACACACCAAAGTGAAGACACAGACCACAGAATGCAATGTTTACACACAGATACAACAGAATGCAATGCTGACACACAGACCATAGAATGCAATGTGAACACACACACCCCAGAATACAATGTGAACAAACACACCACAGAACACAATGTGCACACACACACCACAGAAGACAATGTGAACACACACGCTACAGAATGCAATTTTAACACACACACCACAGAATGCAGTGAACACACAGACCACAGAATACAATTTGAATACACACATCACAGAACACACTGTGAACACACACCACTTGCAGCAAAGTGATCACACACTCCACAGAACGTAATGTGAACTCTCACACCACAGAACACAATGTGAACACACACGCACCACAGAACGCAATGTGAACACAGACCCCACAGAGTCCAATGTGACAACGCACACCACAGAATGCAATGTGAACACACATACCACAGAATGCAATGTTTACACATACGCGACAGATTGCAATGTGAATATACACCACAGAATGCAATGTGAACACACATACCACAGAATGCAATGTGAACACACAGACCACAGAATGCAATGTTTACACATACACGACAGATTGCAATGTGAATATACACTACAGAACGCAACGTGAACACGTACGTTACAGAACACAATGTGAACAAAGGCACACCACAGAATGCAATGTGAACAAAATTTACAGAAGGCATTGGGAACGCAAACAACAGAGAAGAAAATCAAAACATACACAATACAGAAAGCACTGTGAACACAGACACCAAGAACGCAATATGAACACAGACCCCACAGAATGCAATGTGAACAAGCGCACCACCGAATGAAATATGAACAAACACAACAAAACGCACTGTGAACACACACACCACAGGAAGCAAAGTGAACACACACATACCACAGAACGCAATGCTCACACACACACCATAGAACGCAATGTGAACACACACACCTCAGATTGCAATGTGAACAAACACACCACAGAACACAAAGTGCACAGACACACCACAGAAGACAATGTGAACACACAGACAACAGAATGCAATGTGAACACACACGCTACAGAATGCAATTACAACACACACACAACATAACCCAATGTGAACACACACACCAGAGAATGCAATGTGAACACACACACCACAGAAAGATATGTGAACACACACGCCACAGAAAGCAATGTGAACACACACACAACAGAACACAATGTGAACGCACACTCCACAGAACAGAATGTGAACACACTCAGCACAGAACACAATGTGAAAACACTCACACTCCACAGAACACAATGTGAACACACAGACAACAGAAAACAATGTGAACACCGAGACAACAGAATACAATGTGAACACACACACCAAGGAACACAAAGTGAACACACACACCAGAGAACACAATGTGAACACACACACCGCAGAACACAATGTGAACACACAGACAACAGAAAACAATGTGAACACAGAGAAAAAAGAATAGAATGTGAACACACACACCAAGGAACACAAAGTGAACACACACACCCGAGAACACAAAGTGAACACACACACCACAGAACACAATGTGAACACACACACCAGAGAAAGCAACGTGAACACACACACCACAGAACGCTTTGTGAACACACACACACCACAGAACGCAATGTGAACACACACACACCACAGAAAGCAATGTGAACACACACTACAGAACACAACGTGAACACGGACATTACAGAACCCAAAGTAAACACACACACACCACAGAAGACAATGTGAACAGACCCACCACAGAATGCAGAGTGAACACACAGACTACACAATGCAATTTGAACACACACATCACAGAACACACTGTGAACACACACACCACATACAGCAAAGTGATCACACACTGCACAGAACGTAATGTGAACTCACACACCACAGAACACAATGTGAACACACACACACGACAGAACGGAATGTGAACACAGACCCCATAGAATAAAATGTGAACACGCACAACACAGAATGCAATGTGAACACACAGACCCCAGAATGCAATGTGAACACACAGACCACAGAATGCAATGTTTACACACACAAGACAGATCGCAATGTGAATATACACTACAGAATGCAACGTGAACACGTACATTACAGAACACAATGTGAACACAGACAAACCACAAAACGCAATGTGAACAAACACTACAGAAGGCATTGGGAACACAAACAGCAGAGAAGACAAGCAAAACATACACAATACAGAACGCACTGTGAACACACACACCACAGAACGCAATGTGAACACAGACTACAGAACACAATGTGAACACGTACATTACAGAACACAAAGTGAACCCACACACACCACAGAACGCAATATGCACACAGACCCCACAGAAGGCAATGTGAACAAGCACACCACCGAATGAAATGTGAACACACACACCACAAAACGGAATGTGAACACACACACCACAGAAAGCAAAGTGAACACACACATACCACAGAACGCAATGCTTACACACAAACTTTAGAATGCAATGTGAACACACACACCACAGAATGCAATTTGAACAAACACACCACAGACACAATGTGCACACACACACCTCAGAAGACAATGTGAACACTCAGACAATGGAATGCAATGTGAACACACGTGCTACAGAATGCAATTTCAACACACACACAACAGAACCCAATGTGAACACACACACCACAGAATGCACTGTGAACACACACACCACAGAAAAATATGTGAACACACACACCACAGAAAGCAATGTGAACACACACTCCACAGAACAGAATGTGAACACACACAGCACAGAACACCATGTGAAAACACTCACACTCCACAGAACACAATTTGAACACACAGACAACAGAAAACAATCTGAACAAAGAGACAACAGAATACAATGTGAACACACACACCAAGGAACACAAAGTGAACACACACACCAGAGAACACAATGTGAACACACACACCGCAGAACACAATGTGAACACACAGACAACAGAAAACAATGTGAACACAGAGACAACAGAATACAATGTGAACACACACACCAAGGAACACAAAGTGACTACACACACCAGAGAACACAATGTGAACACACACAACACAGAACACAACGTGAACACACACACACCCGAGAACACAATGTGAACACACACATGGCAATAGCAAAATGAACACACACCACAGAATGCAATGTGAACACACACACCACAGAACACAATGTGAACACACAGACAACAGAATGCAATTTGAACACACACACCACAGAACGCGAAGTGGACACACACATGCCACAGAACGCAATGAGAACACACACACACCACAGAACGCAATGTGAAAACACACTACAGAACACAACGTGAACACGGACATTACAAAACCCAAAGAGAACACACACACACCACAGAAGGCAATGGGAACACACATTAGAAAACACAATATGAACACTTACATTACAGAACGCAATGTGCACACACACACCACAGAAGACAATGTGAAGACAGACACAACAGAACATAAAGTGAAGACACACACCACAGAACGCAATGTGAACACACTAGAGAATGCAATGTGAACACACACACCACAGAACACAATGTGAGCACACACACACCACAAAACAGAATGTGAACACATACACCACAGAATGCAATGTGAACACACACACCAAAGAACACCATGTGAACACACACATACCACAGCAGGCAACATGAACAGACACACACCAGAACACAATGTGAATACACACATTACAGGACACAAAATGAACACACACACCACAGAACACAATGTGAACACACATACCAGAGAACACAATGTGAATACACACACCACAGAACACAATGTGAAAACATACACCACAGGACACAAAGTGAACACACACACCAAAGAAGACCATGTGAACACACACACCAGAGAACACAATGTGAACACACACACCAAAGAACACAATGTGAACAAAGACAAAACAGAACATGAGGTGAACACACTCCCCAGAGAACACAATGTGAACACACACACAGCAGAATGCTATGTGAACAAGCACACCACTGAACACAATGTGAACACACCCACCACAGAATGCAGAGAGA
This sequence comes from Carcharodon carcharias, assembly GCF_017639515.1. NCBI lineage: Eukaryota > Metazoa > Chordata > Chondrichthyes > Lamniformes > Lamnidae > Carcharodon > Carcharodon carcharias. The sequence continues at coordinate 10,842,037 of NC_054507.1, read as the reverse complement.
ACACACAGTCCACAGAATGCAATTTGAACACACACATCACAGAACACACTGTGAACACACACACCACATACAGCAAAGTGATCACACACTCCACAGAAAGTAATGTGAACTCACACACCACAGAACACAATGTGAACACACACACACCACAGAATGCAATATGAACACAGACCCCACAGAATACAAAGTGTACACTCACACCACACAATGCAATGTGAACACAGAGACCACAGAATGCATTGTGAACACACAGACCACAGAATGCAATGTTTACACACACACGACAGATCGCAATGTGAATATACACTAAAGAACGCAACGTGAACACGTACATTACAGAACACAACGTGAACACAGACACACCACAAAACGCAATGTGAACAAACACTACAGAATGCATTGGGAACACAAACAACAGAGAAGACAATCAAAACATACACAATACAGAACGCACTGTGAACACACACACCACAGAACGCAATGTGAACACAGACTACAGAACACAACGTGAACACGTACATTACAGAACACATTGTGAACCCACACACACCACAGAACGCAATATGCACACAGACCCCACAGAATGCAATGTGAACAAGCACACCACTGAATGAAATGTGAACACACACACCACAAAACGCAATGTGAACACACACACCACAGAAAGCAAAGTGAACACACACATACCACAGAACGCAATGCGCACACACAAACCTTAGAATGCAATGTGAACACACACACCACAGAATGCAATTTGAACAAACATACCACAGAACACAATGTGCACACACACACCACAGAAGACAATGTGAACACACAGACAACGGAATGCAAAATGAACACACACGCAACAGAATGCAATTTCAACACACACACAACAGAACCCAATGTGAACACACACACCACAGAATGCATTGTGAACACACACACCACAGAAAGTTATGTGAACACACACACCAAGGAACACAAAGTGAACACACACACCAGAGAACACAATGTGAACACACACACCGCAGAACACAATGTGAACACACAGACAACAGTAAACAATGTGAACACAGAGACAACAGAATACAATGTGAACACACACACCAAGGAACACAAAGTGAACACACACCAGAGAACAAAATGTGAACACACACAACACAGAACACAACGTGAACACACACACACCAGAGAACACAATGTGAACACACACAACATGGAAGGCAAAGTGAAAACACACAACAAAGAACACAATGTGAAATCATAAACCACGGAATGCAATGTTTACTCATAATCACAGAACACAATGTGAACACACACACCAGAGAAAGCAACATGAACACACACACCACAGAACGATTTGTGAACACACACAGGCCACAGAACGCAATGTGAAAACACACACACCACAGAACGCAATGTGAACAAACACACCACAGAACACAATGTGCACACACACACCCCAGAAGACAATGTGAACACGTAGACAACAGAATGCAATGTTTACACACACGCTACAGAATGCAATTTCAACACACACACAACAGAACCCAATGTGAACACACAAACCACAGAATGCAATGTGAACACACACGCGACAGAACGATTGATGAACACAAACGCCACAGAAATCAATGTGAACACACACACAACAGAACACAATGTGAACACACACCCCACAGAACAGAATGTGAACACACACAGCACAGAACACAATGTGAAAACACTCACACTCCACAGAAGATAATTTGAACACACAGACAACAGAACACAATGTGAACACAGAGACAACAGAATACAATGAGAACACACACACCAAGGAACACAAAGTGAACACACACACCAGAGAACACAATGTGAACACACAGACAACAGAAAGCAAGATAAACTGACACACCTCAGAACGCAATGTGAACACACACACAAGAGAACACAATGTGAACACACACACCACAGAACGCAATGTGAACACACACACCATAGAACGCAATGTGAACACACACACCACAAATGCAATGTGAACAAACACACCACAGAACACAATGTGCACACACACACCACAGAAGACAATGTGAACACACAGACAAAGAATGCAATGTGAACACACACGCTACAGAATGCAATTTCAACACACACACAACAGAACCCTATGTGAACACACACACGACAGAATGCAATGTGAACACACACACCACAGAACGATTGATGAACACACACGCCACAGAAAGCAACGTGAACACACACACAACAGAACACAATGTGAACACACACTCCACAGAACAGAATGTGAACACACAGCACAGAACACGTTGTGAAAACACTCACACTCCACAGAACACAATGTGAACACACAGACAACAGAAAACAATGTGAACACAGAGACATCAGAATACAATGTGAACACACACACCAAAGAACACAAACTGAACACACACACCAGAGAACACAATGTGAACACACACAACACAGAACACAACGTGAACACACATACACCAGAGAACACAATGTGAACACAAAGACAACAGAAAGCAACAAGAACACATACCACAGAACGCAATGAGAACACACACACCACAGAACACAATGTGAACACACAGACAACAGAATGCAATTTGAACACACACACCACAGAATGCAATGTGAACACACACAACACAGAATACAATGTGAAATCATACACTACAGAATGCAATGTTTACACACAATCACAGAACACAACGTGAACACGGACATTACAGAACCCAAAGTGAACACACACACACCACAGAAGGCAATGTGAACACACATTAAAAAACACAACGTGAACTCGTACATTACAGAACGCAATGTGCACACACACACCACAGAAGACAATGTGAAGACAGACACAACAGAACATGATGTGAAGACACACACCACAGAACACAATGTGAGCACACACACACCACAGAATGCAAAGTGAACACACACACCACAGAATGCAATGTGAACACACACACCACAGAATACCAAGTGAACACACACACACCACAGCAGGCAACATGAACAGACACACACCAGAACACAAAGTGAACACACACATTACAGGACACAAAATGATCACACACACCACAGAACACAATGTGAACACACAAAAAGCAGACAAGACAATGTGAATACACACACCACACAACGTAATGTGGACACACACACCACAGAACACAATGTGCACACACACACCACAGAAGACAATGTGAACACACAGACAACGGAATGCAATTTGAACACACACACCACAGAACGCGAAGTGGACACACACATGCCACAGAACGCAATGAGAACACACACACACCACAGAACGCAATGTGAAAACACACTACAGAACACAACGTGAACACGGACATTACAAAACCCAAAGAGAACACACACACACCACAGAAGGCAATGGGAACACACATTAGAAAACACAATATGAACACTTACATTACAGAACGCAATGTGCACACACACACCACAGAAGACAATGTGAAGACAGACACAACAGAACATAAAGTGAAGACACACACCACAGAACGCAATGTGAACACACTAGAGAATGCAATGTGAACACACACACCACAGAACACAATGTGAGCACACACACACCACAAAACAGAATGTGAACACATACACCACAGAATGCAATGTGAACACACACACCAAAGAACACCATGTGAACACACACATACCACAGCAGGCAACATGAACAGACACACACCAGAACACAATGTGAATACACACATTACAGGACACAAAATGAACACACACACCACAGAACACAATGTGAACACACATACCAGAGAACACAATGTGAATACACACACCACAGAACACAATGTGAAAACATACACCACAGGACACAAAGTGAACACACACACCAAAGAAGACCATGTGAACACACACACCAGAGAACACAATGTGAACACACACACCAAAGAACACAATGTGAACAAAGACAAAACAGAACATGAGGTGAACACACTCCCCAGAGAACACAATGTGAACACACACACAGCAGAATGCTATGTGAACAAGCACACCACTGAACACAATGTGAACACACCCACCACAGAATGCAGAGAGAACACACAGTCCACAGAATGCAATTTGAACACACACATCACAGAACACACTGTGAACACACACACCACATACAGCAAAGTGATCACACACTCCACAGAAAGTAATGTGAACTCACACACCACAGAACACAATGTGAACACACACACACCACAGAATGCAATATGAACACAGACCCCACAGAATACAAAGTGTACACTCACACCACACAATGCAATGTGAACACAGAGACCACAGAATGCATTGTGAACACACAGACCACAGAATGCAATGTTTACACACACACGACAGATCGCAATGTGAATATACACTAAAGAACGCAACGTGAACACGTACATTACAGAACACAACGTGAACACAGACACACCACAAAACGCAATGTGAACAAACACTACAGAATGCATTGGGAACACAAACAACAGAGAAGACAATCAAAACATACACAATACAGAACGCACTGTGAACACACACACCACAGAACGCAATGTGAACACAGACTACAGAACACAACGTGAACACGTACATTACAGAACACATTGTGAACCCACACACACCACAGAACGCAATATGCACACAGACCCCACAGAATGCAATGTGAACAAGCACACCACTGAATGAAATGTGAACACACACACCACAAAACGCAATGTGAACACACACACCACAGAAAGCAAAGTGAACACACACATACCACAGAACGCAATGCGCACACACAAACCTTAGAATGCAATTTGAACAAACATACCACAGAACACAATGTGCACACACACACCACAGAAGACAATGTGAACACACAGACAACGGAATGCAAAATGAACACACACGCAACAGAATGCAATTTCAACACACACACAACAGAACCCAATGTGAACACACACACCACAGAATGCATTGTGAACACACACACCACAGAAAGTTATGTGAACACACACACCAAGGAACACAAAGTGAACACACACACCAGAGAACACAATGTGAACACACACACCGCAGAACACAATGTGAACACACAGACAACAGTAAACAATGTGAACACAGAGACAACAGAATACAATGTGAACACACACACCAAGGAACACAAAGTGAACACACACCAGAGAACAAAATGTGAACACACACAACACAGAACACAACGTGAACACACACACACCAGAGAACACAATGTGAACACACACAACATGGAAGGCAAAGTGAAAACACACAACAAAGAACACAATGTGAAATCATAAACCACGGAATGCAATGTTTACTCATAATCACAGAACACAATGTGAACACACACACCAGAGAAAGCAACATGAACACACACACCACAGAACGATTTGTGAACACACACAGGCCACAGAACGCAATGTGAAAACACACACACCACAGAACGCAATGTGAACAAACACACCACAGAACACAATGTGCACACACACACCCCAGAAGACAATGTGAACACGTAGACAACAGAATGCAATGTTTACACACACGCTACAGAATGCAATTTCAACACACACACAACAGAACCCAATGTGAACACACAAACCACAGAATGCAATGTGAACACACACGCGACAGAACGATTGATGAACACAAACGCCACAGAAATCAATGTGAACACACACACAACAGAACACAATGTGAACACACACCCCACAGAACAGAATGTGAACACACACAGCACAGAACACAATGTGAAAACACTCACACTCCACAGAAGATAATTTGAACACACAGACAACAGAACACAATGTGAACACAGAGACAACAGAATACAATGAGAACACACACACCAAGGAACACAAAGTGAACACACACACCAGAGAACACAATGTGAACACACAGACAACAGAAAGCAAGATAAACTGACACACCTCAGAACGCAATGTGAACACACACACAAGAGAACACAATGTGAACACACACACCACAGAACGCAATGTGAACACACACACCATAGAACGCAATGTGAACACACACACCACAAATGCAATGTGAACAAACACACCACAGAACACAATGTGCACACACACACCACAGAAGACAATGTGAACACACAGACAAAGAATGCAATGTGAACACACACGCTACAGAATGCAATTTCAACACACACACAACAGAACCCTATGTGAACACACACACGACAGAATGCAATGTGAACACACACACCACAGAACGATTGATGAACACACACGCCACAGAAAGCAACGTGAACACACACACAACAGAACACAATGTGAACACACACTCCACAGAACAGAATGTGAACACACAGCACAGAACACGTTGTGAAAACACTCACACTCCACAGAACACAATGTGAACACACAGACAACAGAAAACAATGTGAACACAGAGACATCAGAATACAATGTGAACACACGCACCAAAGAACACAAACTGAACACACACACCAGAGAACACAATGTGAACACACACAACACAGAACACAACGTGAACACACATACACCAGAGAACACAATGTGAACACAAAGACAACAGAAAGCAACAAGAACACATACCACAGAACGCAATGAGAACACACACACCACAGAACACAATGTGAACACACAGACAACAGAATGCAATTTGAACACACACACCACAGAATGCAATGTGAACACACACAACACAGAATACAATGTGAAATCATACACTACAGAATGCAATGTTTACACACAATCACAGAACACAACGTGAACACGGACATTACAGAACCCAAAGTGAACACACACACACCACAGAAGGCAATGTGAACACACATTAAAAAACACAACGTGAACTCGTACATTACAGAACGCAATGTGCACACACACACCACAGAAGACAATGTGAAGACAGACACAACAGAACATGATGTGAAGACACACACCACAGAACACAATGTGAGCACACACACACCACAGAATGCAAAGTGAACACACACACCACAGAATGCAATGTGAACACACACACCACAGAATACCAAGTGAACACACACACACCACAGCAGGCAACATGAACAGACACACACCAGAACACAAAGTGAACACACACATTACAGGACACAAAATGATCACACACACCACAGAACACAATGTGAACACACAAAAAGCAGACAAGACAATGTGAATACACACACCACACAACGTAATGTGGACACACACACCACAGAACACAATGTGCACACACACACCACAGAAGACAATGTGAACACACAGACAACGGAATGCAATGTGAACACACACGCTACAGAATGCAATTTCAACACACACACAACAGAACCCAATGTGAACACACACACCACAGAATGCAATGTGAACAAACACACCACAGAAAGATATGTGAACACACACGCCACAGAAAGCAATGTGAAAACACACACAACAGAACACAATGTGAAAACACACAGCACAGAAAGATATGTGAACACACACGCCACAGAAAGCAATGTGAAAACACACACAACAGAACACAATGTGAACACACACTCCACAGAACAGAGTGTGAACACACACAGCACAGAACACAATGTGAAAACACTCACACTCCACAGAACACAATGTGAACACACAGACAACAGAAAACAATGTGAACACAGAGACATCAGAATACAATGTGAACACACACACCAAAGAACACAAACTGAACACACACACCAGAGAACACAATGTGAACACTCACAACACAGAACACAACGTGAACACACATACACCAGAGAACACAATGTGAACACAAAGACAACAGAAAGCAACAAGAACACATACCACAGAACACAATGTGAACACACACACCACAGAACACAATGTGAACACACAGACAACAGAATGCAATTTGAACACACACACCACAGAATGCAATGTGAACACACACAACACAGAACACAATGTGAAATCATACACTACAGAATGCAATGTTTACACACAATCACAGAACACAACGTGAACACGGACATTACAGAACACAAAGTGAACACACACACACCACAGAAGGCAATGTGAACACACATTAAATGACACAACGTGAACTCGTACATTACAGAACGCAATGTGCACACACACACCACAGAAGACAATGGGAACACAGACTAAAGAATGCAATTTGAACACACACACCACAGAACACAACGTGAGCGCACCCACACCACAGAACAGAATGTGAACACATACACCACGGAACACCATGTGAACACACACATACCACAGCAGGCAACATGAACAGACACACACCAGAGCACAATGTGAACACACACATTACAGCACACAAAATGAACACACACACCACGGAAAACAATGTGAACACACATACCAGAGAACACAATGTGAATACACACACCACAGATTGCAATGTGAACACACATACCACAGAAAACAATGTGAACAAAGACAGCACAGAACACAATGTGAACACACACACCAAAGAGCACAATGTGAACACACCCACCAGAGAACACAATATGAACACACACACCACAGGATACAAAGTGAACACACACACACTAAAGAACACAATGTGAACACACACACCAGAGAACACAATGTGAACACACACACCAGAGAACACAATGTGAACAAAGACAACACAGAACACAAGGTGAACACACACACCAGAGAACACAATGTGAACACACACAAAGCAGAATGCAATGTGAACACACACACCACAGAACGCAGAGTGAACACACAGACCACAGAATAAAATTTGAACACACCCATCACCGAACACACTGTGAACACACACAACACATGCAGCAAAGTGATCACACACTCCACAGAACTTAATGTGAACTCACACACCACCGAACACAATGTGAACACACACAAAGCACAGAAAGCAATGTGAACACAGACCCCACAGAATACAATGTGAACACGCACACCACAGAATGCAATGTGAACACACAGACCACAGAATGCAATGTTTACACACACACGACAGATCACAATGTCAATATAAACTAAACAACGCAACGTGAACACGTACATTACAGAACACAATGTGAACACAGACACGCCACAGAACGCAATGTGAACAAACACTACAGAAGGCATTGGGAACACAAACAACAGAGAAGACAATCAAAACATTCACAATACAGAACGCACTGTGAACACACACACACCACAGAACGCAATATGCACACAGACCCCTCAGAATGGAATGTGAACAAGCACACCACCGAATGAAATGTGAACACACACACCACAAAACGTAATGTGAACACACACACCACAGAAAGCAAAGTGAACACAGACATACCACAGAACGCAATGCTCACACACACACCATAGAACGCAATGTGAACACACACACCACAAATGCAATGTGAACAAACACACCACAGAACACAATGTGCACACACACACCACAGAAGACAATGTGAACACACAGACAAAGAATGCAATGTGAACACACACGCTACAGAATGCAATTTCAACACACACACAACAGAACCCAATGTGAACACACACACCACAGAATGCAATGTGAACACACACACCACAGATCGATTGATGAGCACACACGCCACAGAAAGCAACGTGAACACATACTCCACAGAACACAATGTGAACACACACTCCACAGAACAGAATGTGAACACACAGCACAGAACACATTGTGAAAACACTCACACTCCACAGAACACAATGTGAACACACAGACAACAGAAAACAATGTGAACACAGAGACATCAGAATACAATGTGAACACACACACCAAAGAACACAAACTGAACACACACACCAGAGAACACAATGTGAACACTCACAACACAGAACACAACGTGAACACACATACACCAGAGAACACAATGTGAACACAAAGACAACAGAAGCAACAAGAACACATACCACAGAACGCAATGAGAACACACACACCACAGAACACAATGTGAACACACAGACAACAGAATGCAATTTGAACACACACACCACAGAATGCAATGTGAACACACACAACACAGAACACAATGTGAAGTCATACACTACAGAATGCAATGTTTACACACAATCACAGAACACAACGTGAACACGGACATTACAGAACCCAAAGTGAACACACACACACCACAGAAGGCAATGTGAACACACATTAAATGACACAACGTGAACTCGTACATTACAGAACGCAATGTGCACACACACACCACAGAAGACAATGTGAAGACAGACACAACAGAACATAATGTGAAGACGCACACCACAGAACACAATGTGAGCACACATACACCACAGAACAGAATGTGAACACATACACCACAGAATGCAATGTGAACACACACACCACAGAACACCAACTGAACACACACAGCAGGCAACATGAACAGACACACACCAGAACACAATGTGAACACACACATTACAGGACACGAAATGATCACACACACCACAGACCACAATGTGAACACACAAAAAGCAGACAACACATTGTGAATACACACACCACACAACGTAATGTGGACACACACACCACAGAGCAAAATGTGCACACACACACCACAGAAGACAATGTGAACACACAGACAACGGAATGCAATGTGAACACACACACCACAGAATACCAAGTGAACACACACACACCACAGCAGGCAACATGAACAGACAAACACCAGAACACAATGTGAACACACACATTACAGGACACAAAATGATCACACACACCACATAACACAATGTGAACACACAAAAAGCAGACAACACAATGTGAATACACACACCACACAACGTAATGTGGACACACACACCACAGAACACAATGTGCACACACACACCGCAGAAGACAATGTGAACACACAGACAACGGAATGCAATGTGAACACAAACGCTACAGAATGCAATTTCAACACACACACAACAGAACCCAATGTGAACACACACACCACAGAATGCAATGTGAACAAACACACCACAGAAAGATATGTGAACACACACGCCACAGAAAGCAATGTGAAAACACACACAACAGAACACAATGTGCACACACACACAACAGAAGACAATGTGAGCACACATACAACAGAATGCAATGTGAACACACACGCTACAGAATGCAATTTCAACACACACACAACAGAACCCAATGTGAACACACACACCACAGAATGCAATGTGAACACACACACCACAGAAAGATATGTGAACACACACGCCACAGAAAGCAATGTGAAAACACACACAACAGAACACAACGTGAAAACACTCACACTCCACAGAACACAATGTGAACACACAGACAACAGAAAACAATGTGAACACAGAGACATCAGAATACAATGTGAACACACACACCAAAGAACACAAACTGAACACACACACCAGAGAACACAATGTGAACACTCACAACACAGAACACAACGTGAACACACATACACCAGAGAACACAATGTGAACACAAAGACAACAGAAAGCAACAAGAACACATACCACAGAACACAATGTGAACACACACACCACAGAACACAATGTGAACACACAGACAACAGAATGCAATTTGAACACACACAACACAGAACACAATGTGAAGTCATACACTACAGAATGCAATGTTTACACACAATCACAGAACACAACGTGAACACGGACATTACAGAACCCAAAGTGAACACACACACACCACAGAAGGCAATGTGAACACACATTAAAAAACACAACGTGAACTCGTACATTACAGAACGCAATGTGCACACACACACCACAGAAGACAATGTGAAGACAGACACAACAGAACATAATGTGAAGACACACACCACAGAACACAATGTGAGCACACACACACCACAGAACAGAATGTGAACACATACACCACAGAATGCAATGTGAACACACACACCACAGAACACCAACTGAACACACACAGCAGGCAACATGAACAGACACACACCAGAACACAATGTGAACACACACATTACAGGACACAAAATGATCACACACACCACAGAACACAATGTGAACGCACTAAAAGCAGACAAGACAATGTGAATACACACACCACACAACGTAATGTGGACACACACACCACAGAACACAATGTGCACACACACACCACAGAAAGCAATGTGAACAAACACACCACAGAACACAATGTGCACACACACACGCCACAGAACGCAATGTGAACACACACACAAAACAGCACGCAATGTGAACACACACTACAGAACACAACGTGAACACGGACATTACAGATCCCAAAGTGAACACACACACACCACAGAAGGCAATGGGAACACACATTAAGTGACACAACACGAACACGTACATTACAGAACGTAATGTCCACACACACACACCACAGAACGCAATGTGAACACAGACTAAAGAATGCAATTTGAACACACACACCACAGAACACAACGTGAGCACACCCACACCACAGAACAGAATGTGAACACATACACCACGGAACACCATGTGAACACACACATACCACAGCAGGCAACATGAACAGACACACACCAGAGCACAATGTGAACACACACATTACAGCACACAAAATGAACACACACACCACGGAAAACAATGTGAACACACATACCACAGAACGCAATGTGAATACACACACCACAGACTGCAATGTGAACACACATACCACAGGAAACAATGTGAACAAAGACAGCACAGAACACAATGTGAACACACACACCAAAGAGCACAATGTGAACACACACACCAGAGAACACAATATGAACACACACACCACAGGACACAAAGTGAACACACACACACTAAAGAACACAATGTGAACACACACACCACAGAAGACAATGTGAACACACACACCAGAGAACACAATGTGAACAAAGACAACACAGAACACAATGTGAACACACACACCAAAGAGCACAATGTGAACACACACACCAGAGAACACAATATGAACACATACACCACAGGACACAAAGTGATCACACACACCAAAGAACACAATGTGAACACACACAACACAGAACACAATGTGAACACAAGACAACACAGAACACAAGGTGAACACACACACCAGAGAACACAATGTGAACAAAGACAACACAGAACACAAGGTGAACACACACACCAGAGAACACAATGTGAACACACACACCAGAGAACACAATATGAACACATACACCACAGGACACAAAGTGATCACACACACCAAAGAACACAATGTGAACACACACACCACAGAACACAATGTGAACACAGACAACACAGAACACAAGGTGAACACACACACCAGAGAACACAATGTGAACAAAGACAACACAGAACACAATGTGAACACACACACCAAAGAGCACAATGTAAACACACACACCAGAGAACACAATATGAACACATACACCACAGGACACAAAGTGATCACACACACCAAAGAACACAATGTGAACACACACACCACAGAACACAATGTGAACACAGACAACACAGAACACAAGGTGAACACACACACCAGAGAACACAATGTGAACAAAGACAGCACAGAACACAATGTGAACACAAACACCAAAGAGCACAATGTGAACACACACACCAGAGAACACAATATGAACACACACACCACAGGACACAAAGTGAACACACACACACTAAAGAACACAATGTGAACACACACACCAGAGAACACAATGTGAACAAAGACAACACAGAACACAATGTGAACACACACACCAAAGAGCACAATGTGAACACACACACCAGAGAACACAATATGAACACATACACCACAGGACACAAAGTGATCACACACACCAAAGAACACAATGTGAACACACACACCACAGAACACAATGTGAACACAGACAACACAGAACACAAGGTGAACACACACACACCAGAGAACACAATGTGAACAAAGACAACACAGAACACAAGGTGAACACACACACCAGAGAACACAATGTGAACACACACAAAGCAGAATGCAATGTGAACACACACACCACAGAACGCAGAGTGAACACACAGACCACAGAATAAAATTTGAACACACCCATCACCGAACACACTGTGAACACACACACCACATGCAGCAAAGTGATCACACACTCCACAGAACTTAATGTGAACTCACACACCACCGAACACAATGTGAACACACACAAAGCACAGAAAGCAATGTGAACACAGACCCCACAGAATACAATGTGAACACGCACACCACAGAATGCAATGTGAACACACAGACCACAGAATGCAATGTTTACACACACACGACAGATCAAAATGTCAATATAAACTACACAACGCAACGTGAACACGTACATTACAGAACACAATGTGAACACAGACACGCCACAGAATGCAATGTGAAGAAACACTACAGAAGGCATTGGGAACACAAACAACAGAGAAGACAATCAAAACATTCACAATACAGAACGCACTGTGAACCCACACACCACAGAACGCAATGTGAACACAGACTGCAGAACACAACGTGAACACGTACATTACAGAACACAATGTGAACCCACACACACCACAGAACGCAATATGCACACAGACCCCTCAGAATGGAATGTGAACAAGCACACCACTGAATGAAATGTGAACACACACACCACAAAACGTAATCTGAACACACACACCACAGAAAGCAAAGTGAACACACACATACCACAGAACGCAATGCTCACACACACACCATAGAATGCAAAGTGAACACACACACCACAGAATGCAATGTGAACAAACACACCACAGAACACAATGTGCACACACACACCACAGAAGACAATGTGAACACACAGACAAAGAATGCAATGTGAACACACACGCTACAGAATGCAATTTCAACACACACACAACAGAACCCAATGTGAACACACACACCACAGAATGCAATGTGAACACACACACCACAGATCGATTGATGAGCACACACGCCACAGAAAGCAACGTGAACACACACTCCACAGAACACAATGTGAACACACACTCCACAGAACAGAATGTGAACACACAGCACAGAACACATTGTGAAAACACTCACACTCCACAGAACACAATGTGAACACACAGACAACAGAAAACAATGTGAACACAGAGACATCAGAATACAATGTGAACACACACACCAAAGAACACAAACTGAACACACACACCAGAGAACACAATGTGAACACTCACAACACAGAACACAACGTGAACACACATACACCAGAGAACACAATGTGAACACAAAGACAACAGAAAGCAACAAGAACACATACCACAGAACGCAATGAGAACACACACACCACAGAACACAATGTGAACACACAGACAACAGAATGCAATTTGAACACACACACCACAGAATGCAATGTGAAGTCATACACTACAGAATGCAATGTTTACACACAATCACAGAACACAACGTGAACACGGACATTACAGAACCCAAAGTGAACACACACACACCACAGAAGGCAATGTGAACACACATTAAATGACACAACGTGAACTCGTACATTACAGAACGCAATGTGCACACACACACCACAGAAGACAATGTGAAGACAGACACAACAGAACATAATGTGAAGACGCACACCACAGAACACAATGTGAGCACACACACACCACAGAATAGAATGTGAACACATACACCACAGAATGCAATGTGAACACACACACCACAGAACACCAACTGAACACACACAGCAGGCAACATGAACAGACACACACCAGAACACAATGTGAACACACACATTACAGGACTCGAAATGATCACACACACCACAGACCACAATGTGAACACACAAAAAGCAGACAACACAATGTGAATACACACACCACACAACGTAATGTGGACACACACACCACAGAGCAAAATGTGCACACACACACCACAGAAGACAATGTGAACACACAGACAACAGAATGCAATTTGAACACACACACCACAGAATGCAATGTGAACACACACAACACAGAACACAATGTGAAGTCATACACTACAGAATGCAATGTTTACACACAATCACAGAACACAACGTGAACACGGACATTACAGAACCCAAAGTGAACACACACACACCACAGAAGGCAATGTGAACACACATTAAAAAACACAACGTGAACTCGTACATTACAGAACGCAATGTGCACACACACACCACAGAAGACAATGTGAAGACAGACACAACAGAACATACTGTGAAGACACACACCACAGAACACAATGTGAGCACACACACACCCCAGAACAGAATGTGAACACATACACCACAGAATGCAATGTGAACACACACACCACAGAACACCAACTGAACACACACAGCAGGCAACATGAACAGACACACACCAGAACACAATGTGAACACACACATTACAGGACACAAAATGATCACACACACCACAGAACACAATGTGAACACACAAAAAGCAGACAAGACAATGTGAATACACACACCACACAACGTAATGTGGACACACACACCACAGAACACAATGTGCACACACACACCACAGAAAGCAATGTGAACAAACACACCACAGAACACAATGTGCACACACACACACGCCACAGAACGCAATGTGAACACACACACAAAACAGCACGCAATGTGAACACACACTACAGAACACAACGTGAACACGGACATTACAGATCCCAAAGTGAACACACACACACCACAGAAGGCAATGGGAACACACATTAAATGACACAACACGAACACGTACATTACAGAACGTAATGTCCACACACACACCACAGAACGCAATGTGAACACAGACTAAAGAATGCAATTTGAACACACACACCACAGAACACAACGTGAGCGCACCCACACCACAGAACAGAATGTGAACACATACACCACGGAACACCATGTGAACACACACATACCACAGCAGGCAACATGAACAGACACACACCAGAGCACAATGTGAACACACACATTACAGCACACAAAATGAACACACACACTACGGAAAACAATGTGAACACACATACCAGAGAACTCAATGAGAATACACACACCACAGACTGCAATGTGAACACACATCCCACAGAAAACAATGTGAACACACACACCACAGGACACAAAGTGAACACACACACCAAAGAACACAATGTGAACACAAACACCACAGTACACAATGTGAACACACACACAAAAGAACCTATTGTGAACACGCACACAACAGAACAAAATGTGAACACACACACACCACAGAACACAATGTGAACAAACACTACAGAACACATCGTCAACACATACATTTCAGAACACAATTTGAAGACACACACAACAGGAAGCTATGTGAAGAAACACAACACAGAACACAATGTGAACACACATACCACAGAACGCAACGTGAACACACACACCAAAGAACGCAATGTGAACACATACACCAAAGAATGCAATGTGAACATACACATCAAAAAACACAGTGTGAACAAAAGCACCACAGAACACAATGTGAACACACCTACCACAGAACGCAATGTGAACACACGCAACATATAACACAATGTGAACACATACACGAAAGAACAAAACGTGAACACACACACCACAGTACACATTGTGAACACACACACCAAAGAACCTAGTGTGAACACACACACCACAGAACAAAATGTGAACTCAAACACACCACAGAACACAATGTGAAAACACACTACAGAACACAACGTCAACACATACATTTCAGAACACAATGTGAAGACACACACCACAGGAAGCTATGGGAAGAAACACAATACAGGGCACAATGTGAACACGCACACCACCGAAAGCAATATGAACAAACACACCACAGAACACAATCTGAATACGCACATCACAGAACGCAATGTGAATACACGCACCACAGAACACAATGTGAACACACCTACAACAGAACTCAATGTGAACTCACAGACCAAAGAAGGCAAAGTGAACACACACACCAAAGAACGCCATGTGAACACACACACCAAAGAACCCAATGTGAACACAAACACCAAAGAACACAATGTGAACACACACACCACAGAACGCCATTTGAACACACACACCAGAGAACACAATGTGAACACACAGACAAAAGAATGCAATGTGAACACACACACACCACAAAACGCAATGTGAACACATACACCACAGAACACCATGTGAGCACATACACCACAGAACATAATGTGAACACACACACCACATATGTCAATGTGAAAAAACACACCACAGAATGCAATGTGAACACTCGCACCACAAAACACAATGTGAACACACACACCACAGAACACAATGTGAACACACACAGCACCGAACGCAATGTGAACACAAACACCACAGAACACAATGTGAATACACAAAACCACAGAACGCAATGGGAATAATAGCACCACAGAACACAATGTGAACACACCTACCACAGAACGCAATGTGAACGCACACACCAAAGAACACAATGTGAACACACACACCACAGAATGCAATGATGAACACACACACCACAGGACACAAAGTGAACACATACACGAAAGAACAAAATGTGAACACAAACACCACAGTACACATTGTGAACACACACACCAAAGAACCTAGTGTGAACACACACACCACAGAACAAAATGTGAACACACACACACCACAGAACACAATGTGAACACATACACCATAGAACACAATGTGAGAACAAACACGACAGAAGTCAATGTGAAAACACACACCACAGAATGTAGTGTGAACACACACACCACAGAAGGACATGTGAACACATGCACCACAGAAAACACTGTGAACACACGGACCACAGAACAAAATGTGGACACAAACACCACCGAACGCAATGTGAACACAAACACCACATAACACAATGAGAATACACAAAACCACTGAACGCAATGTGAATACACGCACCACAGAACACAATGTGAACACACCTACCACAGAACGCAATGTGAACACACACACCAAAGAATGCATTGTAAACACAAACACCAAAGAACACAATGTGAACACACACACCACAGAATGCAATGATGAACACACACACCACAGGACACAAAGTGAACACACACACCAAAGAACACAATGTGAACACAAACACCACAGTACACAATGTGAACACACACACAAAAGAACCTATTGTGAACACATACACAACAGAACAAAATGTGAACACACACACACCACAGAACACAATGTGAACAAACACTACAGAACACATCGTCAACACATACATTTCAGAACACAATTTGAAGACACACACAACAGGAAGCTATGTGAAGAAACACAACACAGAACACAATGTGAACACACATACCACAGAACGCAACGTGAACACATACACCAAAGAATGCAATGTGAACACATACACCAAAGAATGCAATGTGAACATACACATCAAAAAACACAGTGTGAACAAAAGCACCACAGAACACAATGTGAACACACCTACCACAGAACGCAATGTGAACACACGCAACATATAACACAATGTGAACACATACATGAAAGAACAAAATGTGAACACAAACACCACAGTACACATTGTGAACACACACACCAAAGAACCTAGTGTGAACACAGACACAAAAGAACAAAATGTGAACACACACACACCACAGAAAACAATGAGAACAAACACTACAGAACACAACGTCAACACATACATTTCAGAACACAATGTGAAGACACATGCCACATGAAGCTATGTGAAGAAACACAATACAGAACACAATGTGAACACACACACCACCGAACGCAATGTGAACACACACACCACAGAACACAATGTGAATACACACACCACAGAACACAATGTGAACACACATACCACAGAACGCAATGTGAACACACACACCAGAGAATAAAAGTGAACGCACAGACAACAGAATGCATTGTGAACACTTACACCACAATACGCAATGTGAACACACACACCACAGAACACAATGTGAACACACACACCACAGAATGTAGTGGGAACACACGCACCACAGAACGCAATGTGAACACACACACCACAGAACACAAAGTGAACACACACACCACAGAAAGCAATGTAAATACCCACACCACAGAACGCAATGTGAACACACACAACACAGAACACAATATGAACACACAACCAAAGAATGCAATGTTAACACACACACCACAGAACACAATGTGAACACACACACCACAGAACAAAATGTGAACACCCACGCCTCGGAACACCATGTGAACACACACACACCACAGCAGGAAACATGAACACACACACCATAGAACACAACGTGAACACACACACCACAGAATGCAATGTGAACACACGCACTACAGAACACAATGTGAACACACACACCACAGAACGTAATGTGAAGACACACACCACAGAACGCAATGTGAACAAACACACCAGAGAACACAATTTGAGAACAAACACGACAGAAGTCAATGTGAAAACACACACCACAGAATGTAGTGTGAACACACACACCACAGAAGGACATGTGAACACATGCACCACAGAAAACACTGTGAACACACAGACCACAGAACAAAATGTGAACACAAACACCACCGAACGCAACGTGAACACAAACACCACATAACACAATGAGAATAAACAAAACCACTGAACGCAATGTGAATACACGCACCACAGAACACAATGTGAACACACACACCACAGAACGCAATGTGAACACACACACCAAAGAATGCATTGTGAACACAAACACCAAAGAACACAATGTGAAAACACACACCACAGAATGCAATGATGAACACACACACCACAGGACACAAAGTGAACACACACACCAAAGAACACAATGTGAACACAAACACCACAGTACACAATGTGAACACACACACAAAAGAACCTATTGTGAACACACACACAACAGAACAAAATGTGAACACACACACACCACAGAACACAATGTGAACAAACACTACAGAACACATCGTCAACACATACATTTCAGAACACAATTTGAAGACACACACAACAGGAAGCTATGTGAAGAAACACAACACAGAACACAATGTGAACACACATACCACAGAACGCAACGTGAACACACACACCAAAGAACGCAATGTGAACACATACACCAAAGAATGCAATGTGAACATACACATCAAAAAACACAGTGTGAACAAAAGCACCACAGAACACAATGTGAACACACCTACCACAGAACGCAATGTGAACACACGCAACATATAACACAATGTGAACACACACACCACAGAATGCAATGATGAACACACACACCACAGGACACAAAGTGAACACATACATGAAAGAACAAAATGTGAACACAAACACCACAGTACACATTGTGAACACACACACCAAAGAACCTAGTGTGAACACACACACCACAGAACAAAATGTGAACTCAAACACACCACAGAACAAAATGTGAAAACACACTACAGAACACAACGTCAACACATACATTTCAGAACACAATGTGAAGACACACACCACAGGAAGCTATGGGAAGAAACACAATACAGGACACAATGTGAACACACACACCACCGAAAGCAATATGAACACACACACCACAGAACACAATCTAAATACGCACATCACAGAACGCAATGTGAATACACGCACCACAGAACACAATGTGAACACACCTACAACAGAACGCAATGTGAACACACAGACCAAAGAAGGCAAAGTGAACACACACACCAAAGAACGCAATGTGAACACACACACCAAAGAACCCAATGTGAACACAAACACCAAAGAACACAATGTGAACACACACACCACAGAACGCCATTTGAACACACACACCTGAGAACACAATGTTAACACACACACAAAAGAATGCAATGTGAACACACACACACCACAAAACGCAATGTGAACACACACACCACAGAACACCATGTGAACACATACACCACAGAACATAATGTGAAAACACACACCACATATGTCAATGTGAAAAAACACAACACAGAATGCAACGTGAACACTCGCACCACAAAACACAATATGAACACACACACCACAGAACAGAATGTGAAAAAAATCACAACACAGACAACAATGAGAAAACACACAAAACATAACGCAAAAAGAGCACATACTCCACAGAACGTAATGTGAACTCGCACACCACAGAACACAATGTCAAAACACACTACAGAACACAACGTCAACACATACATTTCAGAACACAATGTGAAGACCCACACCACAGGAAGCTATGTGAAGAAACACAATACAGAAAACAATGTGAACACACACACCACCGAAAGCAATATGAACACACACACCACAGAACACAATCTGAATACGCACATCACAGAACGCAATGTGAGTACACGCACCACAGAACACAATGTGAACACACCTACAACAGAACGCAATGTGAACACACAGACCAAAGAAGGCAAAGTGAACACACACACCAAAGAACGCAATGTGAACACACACACCAAAGAACCCAATGTGAACACAAAAACCAAAGAACACAATGTGAACACGCACACCACAGAACGCCATTTGAACACACACACCAGAGAACACAATGTGAACACACAGACAAAAGAATGCAATGTGAACACACACACACCACAAAACGCAATGTGAACACACACACCACAGAACACCATGTGAACACATACACCACAGAACATAATGTGAAAACACACACCACATATGTCAATGTGAAAAAACACAACACAGAATGCAACGTGAACACTCGCACCACAAAACACAATGTGAACACACACACCACAGAAGAGAATGTGAAAAAAATCACAACACAGACAACAATGAGAAAACACACAAAACATAACGCAAAAAGAGCACATACTCCACAGAACGTAATGTGAACTCGCACACCACAGAACACAATGTGAATACACACTACAGAACACAACGTCAACACATACATTTCAGAACACAATGTGAAGACCCACACCACAGGAAGCTATGTGAAGAAACACAATACAGAAAACAATGTGAACACACACACCACAGAACGCAATGTGAATACATGCACCACAGAACACAATGTGAACACACCTACAACAGAATGCAATGTGAACACACACACCAAAGAACGCATTCTGAACACACACACCAAAGAACACAATATGAACACACACACCAAAGAACGCAATGTTAACACACACACCACAGAACACAATGTGAACACACACACCACAGAACAAAATGTGAACACCCACGCCTCAGAACACCATGTGAACACACACACACCACAGCAGGAAACATGAACACACACACCATAGAACACAACGTGAACACACACACCACAGAATGCAATGTGAACACACGCACTACAGAACACAATGTGAACACACACACCACAGAACACAATGTGAACAAACACACCAGAGAACGCAATGTGAACAAACACACCACAGAAGGCTATTTGAACACACACACCACAGAACGCAATGTGAACACATAGACCATAGAACACAATTTGAGAACAAACACGACAGAAGTCAATGTGAAAACACACACCACAGAATGTAGTGTGAACACACACACCACAGAAGGACATGTGAACACATGCACAACAGAAAACATTGTGAACACACGGACCACAGAACACAATGTGACACACACACCACCGAACGCAATGTGAACACAAACACCACAGAACACAATGTGAATACACAAAACCACAGAACGCAATGTGAATAAACGCACCACAGAACACAATGTGAACACACCTACCACAGAACGCAATGTGAACACACACACACCAAAGAACACAATGTGAACACAACCACCACAGTACACATTGTGAAGACACACAACAAAGAACCTAGTGTGAACATACACACCACAGAACACAATGTGAACACACACACACCACAGAACACAATGTGAAAACACACTACAGAACACAACGTCAACACATACATTTCAGAACACAATGTAAAGACACACACCACAGGAAGCTATGTGAAGAAACACAATACAGAACACAATGTGAACACACAAACCACCGAAAGCAATGTGAACAAACACACCACAGAACACAATGTGAATACACACATCACAGAACGCAATGTGAATACACGCACCACAGAGCACAATGTGAACACACCTACAACAGAACGCAATGTGAACACACACACACGAAAGAACGCATTGTGAACACACACACCAAAGAACACAATGTGAACACACACACCAAAGAACCCAATGTGAACACAAACACCAAATAACACAATGTGAACACACACACCACAGAAAGCAATTTGAACACACACACCAGAGAACACAAAGTGAACACACAGACAAAAGAATGTAATGTGAACGCACACACCACAAAACGCAATGTGAACACACACACAACAGAACGCCATATGAACACATACACCACAGAACATAATATGAACACACACACCACATATGGCAATGTGAAAAAACACACCACAGAACGCAATGTGAACACTCAGACCACAGAATGCAATGTGAACACTCGCACCACAAAACACAATGTGAACACACACACCACAGAACACAATGTGAAAAAAATCACAACACAGAAAACAATGAGAAAACACACAAAAAATAACGCAAAGTGATCACATACTCCACAGAACGCAATGTGAACTCGCACACCACAGAACGCAATGTGAACACACACTACAGAAGGCATTGGCAACACAAACAACAGAGAAGAAAATCAAAACATACACAATAAAGAATGCACTGTGAACACACACCACAAAATGCAATATGAACACACACACAACAGGAAACAAAGTGAACACCCACACCGAAGAACTTAATGTGAGCGCACACACCACAGAACACAAAGTGAGCAAAAACACCACAGAACGCAATGTGAACACACACACAAAAGAACACAATGTGAATACACACACCACAGAATGTAGTGTGAATACACGCACCACAGAACACAGTGCGAACACAGATACCACAGAAAGCAATGTGAACACACACACCAAAGAACGCAATGTGAACACATACACCAAAGAACGCAACGTGAACACACACATCAAAAAACACAATGTGAACAAAAACAACAAAGAACACAATGTGAACACACACACCACAGAATGCAATGATGAACACACACACATCACATAACACGATATGAACACACACACCACAGGACATAAAGTGAACACAGACACCACAGAACACAATGTGAACAAACACACCAGAGAATAAATGTGAACACACAGACAACAGAATGCATCGCTAACACATACACCACAAAAGGCAATATGAACACACACACACCAAAGAACACAATGTGAACACACACACCACAGAATGTAGTGGGAACACACACACCACAGAATGCAATGTGAACACACACACCACAGAACACAATGTGAACAAACACACCAGAGAACGCAATGTGAACGCACACATCACAGAACACAACGTGAGAACACACACGACAGATGTCAATGTGAAAACAAACACCACTGAATGTAATGTGAACACAAACACCACAGAAGAACATGTGAGCACATGCACCACAGAAAATAATGTGAGCACACGCACCACAGAACACAATGTGAACACAGTCACCACCGAAAGCAATGTGAACACACACACAACAGAACACAATGTGAATACACACACCACAGAACGTACTGCGAATTCACACACCACAGATCACAATGTGAACACACACACCACAGAACACAATGTGAACACACACTACAGGACACAAAGTGAACACACACACCACAGAACGCCATGTGAACAAACACACCAGAGAATAAATGTGAACAGACAACAGAATGCATTGTGAACACATACACCACAAAACACAATGTGAACACACACACCGCAGATGGCAATGTGAACAAACACACAACAGAACGCAATGTGAACACAAACACCAGAGAACACAATGTGAAGACAGACACCACAGAATGCAACGTGAACACACTCCCCACAGAATGCAGGGTGAACACACACCAGAGAAGGCATTGTGAACACACAAAGCACAGACTAGAATGTGACCACATACACCACAGAATGCAAAGTGAACAAACACACCACAAAATGCAATGTTAACACAGACACCACAGAAAACAATGTGATCACACACACCACTGAACGCAATGTGAACACAAACACCAAAGAAAACAATATGAACACACATATCACCAGACACAAAGTGAACACACACCAAAGAGCACAATGTGACCACACATACCAGAGAAAACAATGTGAATACACACACCACAAAACGCAATGTGAACACACACACCACAGAACACAATGTGAGCAAACACACCAAAGAACACCATGCGAACACATACACCAAAGAACACAATGTGAACACACACACCACAGAACACAATGTGAACACAGACAACAAAGAACACAAGGTGTACAAACACACCAGAGAACACAATGTGAACACAGACACCACAGAACACAATGTGAACACACACACAGCAGAATGCAATTTGAACACAAAGACCACAGAATGCAATGTGAACACACAGACCACAGAATGCAATGTGAACACACAGACCCCAGAACACAATGTGAACACAAACACCACAGAACACAATGTGAAAACAGACTACAGAAGGCATTCGGAACACAAACAACAGAGAAGCCAATCAAAACATAGACAATACAGAACGCACTGTGAACACACACACCACAAAACGCAATGTGATCACACACACCACAGAACACAATTTGAACACACACACCACAGAACAAAATGTGAACACACACACCACAGAACACATTGTGAACACACACACCACAGAACGTAATGTGAACACAGACACCACTGAACACAATCTGAACAAACACACCAGAGAACACAATGTGAACAAACACACCACAGAACACAATGTGATCACATACACTACAGAAAACAACGTGAACACGTACATTACAGAAAGCAAAGTGCACATACACACCACAGAAGACAATGTGAAGACACACACAACAGAACATAATGTGAAGACACACACCACAGAAAGCAGTGTGAAAACACAATACAGAATGGAATGTGAAAACACACACCACAGAATGCAACGTGAGCACACTCCCCACAGAATGCAAGGTGAACACACATACCACAGAACGCAACATGAACACACACACACCACAGAACGCAACGTGAACACACACACACCACAGAACGAAATGTGAACACACACACCACAGTACACAATGTGAGCACACACACCACAGAACACAATGTGACCACATACACCACAGAATGCAAAGTGAAGAAACACACCACAAACCGCAATGTTAACACAGACACCACAGAACACAATGTTAACACACACACCACAGAATGCAATGTGAACACACACACCACAGTACACAATGTGAGCACACACACCACAGAACACAATGTGACCACATACACCACAGAATGCAAAGTGAAGAAACACACCACAAACCGCAATGTTAACACAGACACCACAGAACACAATGTTAACACACACACCACAGAATGCAATGTGAACACACACACCACAGAACACAATGTGAACACACAGACCTCAGAACACCATGTGAACACTCACACCACAGCAGGCAACATGAGCACACACACCACAGAACACAATGTGAACACACACACACCGCAGAACACTAGTTGAACACACACCACAGAATGCAATGTAAACACACACACCACAGAACACAATGTGTACACAAACACCACCGAACGCAATGTGAATACACACACAACAGAACATAATGTGAAGACACACACCACGGAACACAATGTGAACACACACACCGCAGTACGCAATGTGAACACACACACACCACAGAACACAATGTGAACAGACACACAGCAGAATGCAATTTGAACACAAAGACCACAGAATGCAATGTGAACACACAGACCACAGAATGCAATGTGAACACACAGACCCCAGAACACAATGTGAACACACACACCACAGAACACAATGTGAAAACAGACTACAGAATGCATTCGGAACACAAACAACAGAGAAGCCAATCAAAACATAGACAATACAAAACGCACTGTGAACACACACACCACAAAATGCAATGTGATCACACACACCACAGAACAAAACTTGAACACACACACCACAGAACAAAATGTGAACACACACACCACAGAACACATTGTGAACACACACACCACAGAACGTAATGTGAACACAGACACCACTGAACGCAATCTGAACAAACACACCAGAGAACACAATGTGAACAAACACACTACAGAAGGCTATGTGAACACGCACACCACAGAACGCAATGTGAACACACACCGCAGAACACAACGTGATCACATACATTACAGAAAACAAGGGAACACACACACACCACAGAATGCAATGTGAACACACTCTACAGAAAACAACGTGAACACGTACATTACAGAAAGCAAAGTGCACACACACACCACAGAAGACAATGTGAAGACAAACACAACAGAGCATAATGTGAAGACACACACCACAGAAAGCAGTGTGAAAACACAATACAGAATGGAACGTGAACACACACACCACAGAATGCAACGTGAGCACACTCCCCACAGAATGCAAGGTGAACACACATACCCCAGAACGCAACGTGAACACACACACACCACAGAATGCAATGAGAACACACACACCACAGTACACAATGTGAGCACACACACCACAGAACACAATGTGACCACATACACCACAGAATGCAAAGTGAAGAAACACACCACAAACCGCAATGTTAACACAGACACCACAGAACACAATTTTAACACACACACCACAGAATGCAATGTGAACACACACACCACAGAACACAATGTGAACACACAGACCTCAGAACACCATGTGAACACACTCACAACACAGCAGGCAACATGAGCACACACACCACAGAACACAATGTGAAAACACACACCGCAGAACACAAGTTGAACACACACCACAGAACGCAATGTGAACACAAACAACACAGAACACAATGTGTACACAAACACCACCGAACGCAATGTGATTACACACACAACAGAACATAATGTGAAGACACACACCACGGAACACAATGTGAACACAAACACCGCAGAACACAATGTGAACACACACACCACAGTACGAAATGTGAACACACACACCACAGAACACAATGTGAACACACACACACCACAGAACACAACGTGAACACACACACCACAGAACGCAATGTGAACACACACCACAGATCACAACGTGATCACATACATTACAGAACACAAGGGAACACACACACACCACAGAATGCAATATGCACACACACCACAGAACACAATGTGAACACGTACATTACAGACCGCAATGTGCACGCACACACCACAGAAGACAATGTGAAGACAAACACAACAGAACAGAATGTGAAGACAGACACCACAGAATGCAACATGAACACACTCCCCACAGAAAGCAAGGTGAACACACACACCACAGAACGCATTGTGAACACACACAGCACAGAACAGAATGTGACCACATACACCACAGAATGCAAAGTGAACAAACACACCACAAAATGCAATGTTAACACAGACACCACAGAACACAATGTGAAGACACACACCAATGAACGCAATGTGAACTCACACACCAAAGAAAACAGTATGAACACACACATCACCAGACACAAAGTGAACACACACCAAAGAACACAATGTGAACACACATACCAGAGAACACACACACCACAGAAGGACATGTGAACACATGCACAACAGAAAACATTGTGAACACACGGACCACAGAACACAATGTGAAAACACACACCACCGAACGCAATGTGAACACACACACCACATATGGCAATGTGAAAAAACACACCACAGAACGCAATGTGAACACACACACCAGAGAACGAATAGTGAAAAAGCACCCCACAGAAGGAAATGTGAACACACACACCACAGAATATAATGTGAACACACAAAGAACAGAAGGTAATGTGAACACACACACCACAGAACTCAATGTGAACACACGCACCACAGAACACAAAGTGAACACAAACACATCCGAATGCAAATTGAATACACACACCACAGAACACAATGTGAATACACACACCACAGAACACAATGTGAACACATACACCAAAGAACACAATGTGAACACACACACCAAAGAAAACAATGTGAACACACACACCACAGAACGCAATGTGAACACACACACCACAGAATGCAATATGAACACATACTACAGAAAACAACGTGAACACGTACATTACAGAAAGCAAAGTGCACATACACACCACAGAAGACAATGTGAAGACACACACAACAGAACATAATGGGAAGACACACACCACAGAAAGCAGTGTGAAAACACAATTCAGAATGGAACGTGACCACACACACCACAGAGTGCAACGTGAGCACACTCCCCACAGAATGCAAGGTGAACACACATACCAAAGAACGCAACGTGAACACACACACACCACAGAACGCAATGTGAACACACACACCACAGTACACAAAGTGAACACAAACACATCCGAATGCAAATTAAACACACACACCACAGAACACAATGTGAATACACACACCACAGAACACAATGTGAACACATACACCAAAGAACACAATGTGAACACACACACCAAAGAAAACAATGTGAACACACACACCACAGAATGAAATGTGAACAAACAAACCACTGAAGGCAATGTGAACATACACACTACAGAACACAACGACAACACATACATTTCAGAACACAATGTGAAGACACACACCACAGGAAGCTATGTGAAGAAACACAACACAGAACACAATGTGAACACAAACACCACAGAACGCAATGTGAACGCACACACCACCGAATGCAATGTTAACACACACACCACAGAACGCAATGTGAACACACACACCACAGAACAAAATGTGAATACACACACCACAGAACACAATGTGAACACACATAGCACAGAACGCAATGTGAACACACACACCACCGAAAGCATTGTTAACACAGACACCACAGAACACAATGTTAACACACACAACACAGAATGCAATGTGAACACACACACCACAGAACACAATGTGAACACACACACCTCAGAAAACCATGTGAACACACACCCACCACAGCAGGCAACATGAGCAAACACACCACAGAACACAATGTGAACAGACACTCACCCCAGAACACAAGATGAACACACAACACAGAACGCAATGTGAACACACACACCACAGAACACAATGTGTACACAAACACCACCGAATGCAATGTGAATACACACACCACAGAACATAATGTGAAGACACACACCACGGAACACAATGTGAACACACACACCGCAGAACGCAATGTGAACACACACACCACAGTACGCAATGTGAACACACACACACCACAGAACACAATGTGAACACACACAACACAGAACGCAATATGAACACACACCACAGAACACAACATGATCACATACATTACAGAACACAAGGGAACACACACACACCACAGAACGCAATATGCACACACACCACAGAACACAACGTGAACACATACATTACAGACTGCAATGTGCACGCACACACCACAGAAGACAATGTGAAGACACACACAACAGAACATAATGTGAAGTCAGACACCACAGACTGCAACATGAACACACTCCCCACAGAAAGCAAGGTGAACACACACACCACAGAACGCATTGTGAAAACACACAGCACAGAACAGAATGTGACCACATACACCACAGAATGCAAAGTGAACAAACACACCACAATATGCAATGTTAACAAAGACACCACAGAAAACAATGTGAACACACACACCACAGAACAAAATGTGAATACACACACCACAGAACACAATGTGAACACACATAGCACAGAACGCAATGTGAACACACACAGCACCGAAAGCATTGTTAACACAGACACCACAGAACACAATTTTACCACACGCACCACAGAATGCAATGTGAACACACACCCCACAGAACACAATGTGAACACAAACACCTCAGAACACCATGTGAACACACACACCACAGCACACAATGTGAACACACTCACACCACAGCAGGCAACATGAGCACACACACAACAGAACACAATGTGAACACACACACACCGCAGAAAACAAGTTGAACACACACCACAGAACGCAATGTGAACACACACACCACAGAACAGAATGTGTACACAAACACCACCGAACGCAATGTGAATACACACACCACAGAACATAATGTGAAGACACACACCACGGAACACAATGTGAACACACACACCACAGAACGCAATGTGAACACACACCACAGAACACAACGTGATCACATACATTACAGAACACAAGGGAACACACACACACCACAGAACGCAATATGTACACACACCACAGAACGTAATGTGAAGGCACACACCACAGAACGCAATGTGAACAAACACACCAGAGAACGCAATGTGAACAAACACACAACAGAAGGCTATTTGAACAAGCACACCACAGAACGCAATGTGAACACAGACACCATAGAACACAATTTGAGAACAAACATGACAGAAGTCAATGTGGAAACACACACCACAGAATGTAGTGTGAACACACATACCACAGAAGGACATGTGAACACATGCACGACAGAAAACATTGTGAACACACGGACCACAGAACACAATGTGCAAAAACATACCACAGAACGCAATGTGAACACACACACCAGAGAACGAATAGTGAAAAAGCACACCACAGAGGGCAATGTGAACACACACACCACAGAACATAATGTGAACACACACACAACAGAATGTAATGTGAACACAAACACCACAGAACGCAATGTGAACACACGCACCACAGAACACAAAGTGAACACAAACACATCCGAATACAAATTGAACACACACACCATAGAACACAATGTGAATACACACACCACAGAACACAATGTGAACACATACACCAAAGAACACAATGTGAACACACACACCAAAGAAAACAATGTTAACACACACACCACAGAATGCAATGTGAACACACACAACACAGAACATAATGTGAAGACACACACCACGGAACACAATGTGAACACACACACCGCAGTACGCAATGTGAACACACACACACCCTCAGAACACAATGTCCACACACACACCACAGAACGCAATGTGAACACACACCACAGAACACAACGTGATCACATACATTACAGAACACAAGGGAACACACACACACCACAGAACGCAATATGCACACACACCACAGAACACAACGTCAACACGTACATTACAGACCGCAATGTGCACGCACACACCACAGAAGACAATGTGAAGACACACACAACAGAACATAATGTGAAAACAGACACCACAGAATGCAACATGAACACACTCCCCACAGAAAGCAAGGTGAACACACACACCACAGAAAGCATTGTGAACACACACAGCACAGAACAGAATGTGACCACATACACCACAGAATGCAAAGTGAACAAACACACCACAAAATGCAATGTTAACACAGACATCACAGAAAACAATGTGAAGACACACACCAATGAATGCATTGTGAACTCACACACCAAAGAAAACAATATGAACACACACATCACCGGACACAAAGTGAACACACACCAAAGAACACAATGTGAACACACATACCAGAGAACACAATGTGAATACACACACCACAGAACGCAATGTGAACACACACACCAAAGAACACAATGTGAACAAACACACCAAAGAACACAATGTGAATACACACACCACAGAACTCAATGTGAACACCCACACCTCAGAACACCATGTGAACACACACACACCACAGCAGGAAACATGAACACACACACCATAGAACACAACGTGAAAACACACACCACAGAATGCAATGTGAACACACACACTACAGAACACAATGTGAACACACACACCACAGAACGTAATGTGAAGACACACACCACAGAACGCAATGTGAACAAACACACCAGAGAACGCAATGTGATAAAAACACACCACAGAAGGCTATTTGAACACACACACCACAGAACGCAATGTGAACACAGACACCATAGAACACAATTTGAGAACAAACACAACAGAAGTCAATGTGAAAACACACACCACAGAATGTAGTGTGAACACACACACCACAGAAGGACATGTGAACACATGCACAACAGGAAACATTGTGAACACACGGACCACAGAACACAATATGAACACACACATCTCCGGACACAAAGTGAACACACACCAAAGAACACAATGTGAACACACATACCAGAGAACACAATGTGAATACACACACCACAGAACACAATGTGAACACGCACACCACAGAACACAATGTGAACAAACACACCAAAGAACACCATGCGAACACACACAACAAAGAACACAATGTGTACACACACACCGGAGAACACAATGTGAACACAGACAACAAAGAACACAAGGTGTAAAAACACACCAGAGAACACAATGTGAACGCACACACCACAGAACTCAATGTGAACACCTACGCCTCAGAACACCATGTGAACACACACACACCACAGCAGGAAACAAGAACACACACACCATAGAACACAACGTGAAAACACACACCACATGATGCAATGTGAACACACACACTACACAACACAATGTGAACATACACACCACAGAACGTAATGTGAAGACACACACCACAGAACGCAATGTGAACAAACACACCAGAGAACGCAATGTGAACAAACACACAACAGAAGGCTATTTGAACAAGCACACCACAGAACGCAATGTGAACACAGACACCATAGAACACAATTTGAGAACAAACATGACAGAAGTCAATGTGGAAACACACACCACAGAATGTAGTGTGAACACACATACCACAGAAGGACATGTGAACACACGCACAACAGAAAACATTGTGAACACACGGACCACAGAACACAATGTGAAAAAACACACCACAGAACGCAATGTGAACACACACACCAGAGAACGAATAGTGAAAAAGCACACCACAGAGGGCAATGTGAACACACACACCACAGAACATAATGTGAACACAAACACCACAGAATGTAATGTGAACACAAACACCACAGAACGCAATGTGAACACACGCACCACAGAACACAAAGTGAACACAAACACATCCGAATGCAAATTGAACACACACACCATAGAACACAATGTGAATACACACACCACAGAACACAATGTGAACACATACACCAAAGAACACAATGTGAACACATACACCACAGAATGAAATGTGGACAAACAAACCACTGAAGGCAATGTGAACATACACACTACAGAACACAACGACAACACATACATTTCAGAACACAATGTGAAGACACACACCACAGGAAGCTATGTGAAGAAACACAACACAGAACACAATGTGAACACAAACACCACAGAACACAATGTGAACACACACACCACAGAATGCAATGTTAACACACACACCACAGAACGCAATGTGAACACACACACCACAGAACATAATGTGAATACACACACCACAGAACACAATGTGAACACACATAGCACAGAACGCAATGTGAACACACACACCACCGAAAGCATTGTTAACACAGACACCACAGAACAGAATGTTAACAAACACACCACAGAATGGAATGTGAACACACACCCCACAGAACACAATGTGAACACACACACCTCAGAACACCATGTGAACAGACACCCACCACAGCAGGCAACATGAGCACACACACCACAGAACACAATGTGAACACACACACAACGCAGAACACAAGTTGAACACACACCACAGAACGCAATGTGAACACACACAACACAGAACACAATGTGTACACAAACACCACCGAACGCAATGTGAATACACACACCACAGAACATAATGTGAAGACACACACCACGGAACCCAATGTGAACACACACACCGCAGTACGCAATGTGAACACACACACACCCTCAGAACACAATGTGAACACACACACCACAGAACGCAATGTGAACACACACCACAGAACACAACGTGATCACATACATTACAGAACACAAGGGAACACACACACACCACAGAACGCAATATGCACACACACCACAGAACACAACGTCAACACATACATTACAGACCGCAATGTGCACGCACACACCACAGAAGACAATGTGAAGACACACACAACAGAACATAATGTGAAAACAGACACCACAGAATGCAACATGAACACACTCCCCACAGAAAGCAAGGTGAACACACACACCACAGAACGCATTGTGAACACACACAGCACAGAACAGAATGTGACCACATACACCACACAATGGAAAGTGAACAAACACACCACAAAATGCAATGTTAACACAGACATCACAGAAAGCATTGTGAACACACACAGCACAGAACAGAATGTGACCACATACACCACAGAATGCAAAGTGAACAAACACACCACAAAATGCAATGTTAACACAGACATCACAGAAAACAATGTGAAGACACACACCAATGAACGCAATGTGAACTCACACACCAAAGAAAACAATATGAACACACACATCACCGGACACAAAGTGAACACACACCAAAGAACACAATGTGAACACACATACCAGAGAACACAATGTGAATACACACACCACAGAACGCAATGTGAACAAACACACCAAAGAACACCATGCGAACACACACACCAAAGAACACAATGTGAACACACACACCGGAGAACACAAGATGAACACAGACAACAAAGAACACAAAGTGTAAAAACACACCAGAGAACACAATGTGAACGCACTCACCACAGAACTCAATGTGAACACCTACGCCTCAGAACACCCTGTGAACAAACACACACACCACAGCAGGAAATATGAACACACACACCATAGAACACAATGTGAAAACACACACCACAGAATGCAATGTGAACACACACACTACAGAACACAATGTGAACACACACACCACAGAACGTAATGTGAAGACACACACCACAGAACGCAATGTGAACAAAAAAACCAGAGAACGCAATGTGAACACAAACACCATAGAACACAATTTGAGAACAAACACGACAGAAGTCAATGTGAAAACACACACCACAGAATGCAATGTGAACACACGCACCACAGAACGCAAAGTGAACACAAACACCACAGAACACAATGTGAACACACACACCACAGAACACAACGTAAATACACAAACCACAGAAAGCAATGTGAATACACACACCACAGAACACATTGTGAACACACACACCAAAGAACACAATGTGAACACACACACCACACAACGCAATGTGAACACACACACCACCGAACACAATGTGAACAAACACAACACAGAAAACAATGTGAAAACACACAAAACGTATCGCAAAGTGATCACACACTCCACAGAACGTAATGTGAACTCAAACACCAAAAAACGCAATGTGAACACACACTACAGAAGGCATTGGGAACACAAACAAAAGAGAAGAAAATCAAAACATACACAATGCAGAATGCACCGTGAACACACACCACAAAACACAATGTGATCACACACACTACAGAAAACAATGTGAACACACACACCACAGAATGAAATGTGAACAAACAAACCACTGAAGGCAATGTGAACATACACACCACAGAATGCAATGTGAACACAAACACCACAGTACACAAAGTGAACACACACACCAAAGAACCTAGTGTGAACACATACACCACAGAACATAATGTGAACACACATACCACATATGGCAATGTGAAAAAACACACCACAGAACGCAATGTGAACACACACAGCAGAGAACGAAATGAGAAAAAAAACACCACGGAAGGCAATGTGAACACAAACACCACAGAATGTAATGTGAACACACACACCACAGAACTCAATGTGAACACACGCACCACAGAACACAAAGTGAACACAAACACCACCAAACGCAAATTGAACACACACACCACAGAACAACATGTGAATACACACACCACAGAACACAATGTGAACACACACACCACAGAATGCAATGTTAACATACACACCACAGAACACAATGTGAACACACACACCACAGAACAAAATGTGAATACACACACCAAAGAACACAATGTGAACACACATAGCACAGAACGCATTGTGCACACAAACACCACCGAAAGCATGGTTAACACACACACCACAGTACACAAT
The DNA here is from genome assembly GCF_017639515.1 of Carcharodon carcharias. Lineage (NCBI taxonomy): Eukaryota > Metazoa > Chordata > Chondrichthyes > Lamniformes > Lamnidae > Carcharodon > Carcharodon carcharias. The sequence continues at coordinate 10,803,942 of NC_054507.1, read as the reverse complement.
GTGAATACACACACCACAGAACACAATGTGAATGAACGCACCAAGAACACAATGTGAACACACCTACAACAGAACGCATTATGAACACACACACCAAAGAACGCATTGTGAAAACACACACCAAAGAAGGCAATGTGAACACACACACCAAAGAACCCAATGTGAACAGAAACACCAAAGAACACAATGTGAACACACACACCACAGAACGCAATTTGAACACACACACCAGAGAACACAATGTGAACACACAGACAAAAGAATGCAATGTGAACACACACACCACAAAAGGCAGTGTGAACACACACATCACAGAACTCCATGTGAACACATACACCACAGAACATAATGTGAACACACACACCACATAAGGCAATGTCAAAAAACACACCAAAGAACGCAATGTGAACACACATACCACAGAACGTAATGTGAACACAGACACCACAGAACGTAATGAGCACACACACACCACAGATCACAATGTGAACAAACACATCAGAGCAAACAATGTGAACACACAGACAAAAGAATGCAATGTGAACACACAAACCACAAAATGCAATGTGAACACACACATCACAGAACTCCATGTGAAGACATACACCACAGAACATAATGTGAACACACACACCACATAAGGCAATGTCAAAAAACACACCAGAGAACGTAATGTGAACACACACACCAGAGAACGAAATGTGAAAAAACACACCACAGACGGCAATGTGAACACACACACCACAGAACACAATGTGAACACACACACCACAGAACGTAATTGAAACACAGACACCACAGAACGTAATGTGCACACACACCACAGAATGCAAAGTGAACAAACAAACCAGAGAACGCAATGTGCACAAACACATCACAGAAGGCAATGTGAACATACACACCACAGAACGCAATGTGAACAAACACAGTACAGAACACAATGTGAACACACACGCCACAGAATGTAGTGTGAACACACACACCACAGAACGCAATGTGAACACACGCACCACAGAACCCAAAGTGAACACAAACACCACAGACCGCAATGTGAACACACACACCACAGAACACAACGTAAATACACAAACCACAGAAAGCAATGTGAATACAAACACCACAGAACACAATGTGAACACACACACCACAGAACACAATATGAACACGCACACCACAGAACGCAATGTGAACACACACACCACAGAATGCAATGTTAACACACACACCACAGAACGCAATGTGAACACACACACCACAGAACAAAATGTGAATACACACACCACAGAACACAATGTGAACACACATAGCACAGAACGCAATGTGAACACACACACCACAAAACAAAATGTGAATACACACACCACAGAATGCAATGTGAACACACACATCACCGAAAGCATTGTTAACACAAACACCACAGAAAACAATGTGATTAAACGCACCAAGAACACAATGTGAAGACACCTACAACAGAACGCATTATGAACACACACACCAAAGATCGCATTGTGAACACACACGCACCAAAGAAGGCAATGTGAACACACACACCAAAGAACCCAAAGTGAACAGAAACACCAAAGAACACAATGTGAACACACACACCACAGAACGCAATTTGAACACACACACCAGAGAACACAATGTGAACACACAGACAAAAGAATGAAATGTGAACACACACACCACAAAACGCAATGTGAACACACAGACAAAAGAATGCAATGTGAACACACACACCACAAAACGCAATGTGAACACACACATCACAGAACTCCATGTGAACACATACACCACAGAACATAATGTGAACACACACACCACATAAGGCAATGTCAAAAAACACACCAAAGAACGCAATGTGAACACACATACCAGAGAACGAAACATGAAAAAACACAACACAGAAGGCAATGTGAATACACACACACCAGAACGCAATGTGAACACACACACCACAGAACGTAATGTGAATATAGACACCACAGAACGTAATTTGCACACACACACCACAGAACGCAATGTGAACAAACACACCAGAGAAAACAATGTGAACACAAAGACAAAAGAATGCAATGTGAACACACACACCACAAAACGCAATGTTAACACACACATCACAGAACTCCGTGTGAACACATACACATCAGAACACAATGTGAACATACACGCCACAGAATGTAGTGTGAACACACACACCACAGAACGCAATGTGAACACACCACAGAACACAACGTAAATACACAAACCACAGAAAGCAATGTGAATACACACACCACAGAACACCATGTGAACACACACACCACAGAACACAATATGAACACACACAACACAGAACACAATGTGAACAAACACAACACAGAAAACAATGTGAAAACACAAAAAAAATATCGCAAAGTGATCACACACACCACAAAACGCAATGTGAACTCACACACCAAAAAACGCAATTGAACACACACTACAGAAGGCATTGGGAACACAAACAAAAGAGAAGAAAATCAAAACTTACACAATACTGAATGCACTGTGAACACACACCACAAAACACAATCTGAACACACACACTACAGAAAACAATGTGAACACACACACCACAGAATGAAATGTGAACAAACAAACCACTGAAGGCAAGGTGAACATACACACCACAGAATGCAATGTGAACACAAACACCACAGTACACAAAGTGAACACACACAACAAAGAACCTAGTGTGAACACATACACCACAGAACATCATGTGAACACACACACCACATATGGCAAAGTGAAAAAACACACCACAGAACGCAATGTGAACACAAACACAAGAGAACATAATGTGAAAAAACGCACCATAGAAGGCAATGTGAACACACACACCACAGAACATAATGTGAACACACACACCACAGAATGTAATGTGAACACACACACCACAGAACTCAGTGTGAACACATGCACCACAGAACACAAAGTGAACACAAACACCACCGAAAGCAATTTAAACACACACACCAGAGAACACAATGTGAACAAACAGACAAAAGAATGCAATGTGAACACACACACCACAAAAAGCAATGTGAACACACAGACCACAGAACACCATGTGAACATATACACCACAGAACATAATGTGATCACACACACCACAGATGGCAATGTTAACAAACACACCACAGAACGCAATGTGAACACACACACCAGAAAACAATATGTGAAAAAAAACACCACAGAAGGCAATGTGAACACACACACCACAGAACACAATGTGAACACACACACCACAGAACGTAATGTGAACACAGACACCACAGAATGTAAAGTGCATACACACCACAGAATGCAATGTGAACAAACACATCACAGAAGGCAATGTGAACGTACACACCACAGAACGCAATGTGAACACACACAGTACAGAACACAATGTGAACACACACGCCACAGAATGTAGTGTGAACACACACACCACAGAACGCAATGTGAACACACGCACCACAGAACACAAAGTGAACACAAACACCACAGAACGCAATGTGAACACACACACCACAGAACACATCGTAAATACACAAACCACAGAAAGCAATGTGAACACACACACCATTGAACACAATGTGAACACACACACCAAAGAACGCAATGTGAACACACACACCACCGAACACAATGTGAACAAACACAACACAGAAAACAATGTGAAAACACACAAAACGTATCGCAAAGTGATCACACACTCCACAGAACGTAATGTGAACTCAAACACCAAAAAACGCAATGTGAACACACACTACAGAAGGCATTGGGAACACAAACAAACGAGAAGAAAATCAAAACATACACAATACAGAATGCACTGTGAACACACACCACAAAACACAATGTGAACACACACACTACAGAAAACAATGTGAACACACACACCACAGAATGAAATGTGAACAAACAAACCACTGAAGGCAATGTGAACATACACACCACAGAATGCAATGTGAACACAAACACCACAGTACACAAAGTGAACACACACACCAAAGAACCTAGTGTGAACAAATACACCACAGAACATAATGTGAACACACATACCACAGATGGCAATGTGAAAAAGCACACCACAGAACGCAATGTGAACACACACACCAGAGAACGAAATGTGAAAAAACACACCACAGAAGGCAATGTGAACACACACACCACAGAACATAATGTGAACACAAACACCACAGAATGTAATGTGAACACACACACCACAGAACTCAATGTGAACACGCGCACCACAGAAAACAAAGTGAACACAAACACTACCAAACGCAAATTGAACACACACACCACAGAACAACATGTGAATACACACACCACAGAACACAGTGTGAACACACACACCACAGAATGCAATGTTAACATACACACCACAGAACACAATGTGAACACACACACCACAGAACAAAATGTGAATACACACACCACAGAACACAATGTGAACACACATAGCACAGAACGCAATGTGCACACAAACACCACCGAAAGCATGGTTAAAAGAACACCACAGAAATTAATGTGATCACACACACCACAGATGGCAATGTTAACAAAAACACCACAGAACGCAATGTGAACACACACACCAGAGAATGAATTGTGAAAAAACACACCACAGAAGGCAATGTGAACACAGACACCACAGAACTTAATGTGCACACACACACCACAGAATGCAATGTGAACAAACACACGAGAGAACGCAATGTGAACAAACACATCACAGAAGGCAATGTGAAAGTACACACCACAGAACGCAATGTGAACACACACAGTACAGAACACAATGTGAACACACAAGCCACAGAATGTAGGGTGAACACACACACCACAGAACGCAATGTGAACACACGCACCACAGAACACAAAGTGAACACAAACACCACAGAAAGCAATGTGAATACACACACCACAGAACACAATGTGAACACACACACCAAAGAACACAATGTGAACACACACACCACCGAACACAATGTGAACAAACACAACACAGAAAACAATGTTAAAACAAAAAACGTATCGCAAAGTGATCACACACTCCACAGAACGTAATGTGAACTCAAACACCAAAAAACGCAATGTGAAGACACACTACAGAAGGCATTGGGAACGCAAACAAAAGAGAAGAAAATCAAAACATACACAATACAGAATGCAGTGTGAACACACACCACAAAACACAATGTGAACACACACACTACAGAAAACAATGTGAACACACACACCACAGAATGAAATGTGAACAAACAAACCACTGAAGGCAATGTGAACATACACACCACAGAATGCAATGTGAACACAAACATCACAGTACACAAAGTGAACACACACACCAAAGAACCTAGTGTGAACACATACACCACAGAACATAATGTGAACACACATACCCCATATGGCAATGTGAAAAAACACACCACAGAACGCAAAGTGAACACACACACCAGAGAACGAAATGTGAAAAAACACACCACAGAAGGCAATGTGAACACACACACCACAGAACATAATGTGAACACAAACACCACAGAATGTAATGTGAACACACACCACAGAACTCAATGTGAACACACGCACGACAGAAAACAAAGTGAACACAAACACTACCAAACGCAAATTGAACACACACACCACAGAACAACATGTGAATACACACACCACAGAACACAATGTGAACACACACACCACAGAATGCAATGTTAACATACACACCACAGAACACAATGTGAACACACACACCACAGAACAAAATGTGAATACACACACCACAGAACACAATGTGAACACACATAGCATAGAACGCAATGTGCACACAAACACCACTGAAAGCATGGTTAACACACACACCACAGAACATAATGTGATCACACACACCACAGATGGCAATGTTAACAAACACACCGCAGAACGCAATGTGAACACACACACCAGAGAATGAAAAGTGAAAAAACACACCACAGAAGGCAATGTGAACACAGGCACCACAGAACGTAATGTGCACACACACACCACAGAATGCAATGTGAACAAACACACGAGAGAACGCAATGTGAACAAACACATCACAGAAGGCAATGTGAAAATACACACCACAGAACGCAATGTGAACACACACAGTACAGAACACAATGTGAACACACACGCCACAGAATGTAGGGTGAACACACGCACCACAGAACATAAAGTGAACACAAACACCACAGAACGCAATGTGAACACACACACCACAGAACACAACGTAAATACACAAACCACAGAAAGCAATGTGAATACAAACACCACAGAACACAATGTGAACACACACACCACAGAACACAATATGAACACGCACACCACAGAACGCAATGTGAACACACACACCACAGAATGCAATGTTAACACACACACCACAGAACGCAATGTGAATACACACTCCACAGAATGCAATGTTAACACACACACCACAGAACGCAATGTGAACACACACACCACAGAACAAAATGTGAATACACACACCACAGAACACAATGTGAACACACATAGCACAGAACTCAATGTGCACACAAACACCACCGAAAGCATGGTTAACACACACACCACAGAACACAATGTGAACACACACACCAGAAAACGAAATGTGAAAAAACACACCACAGAAGGCAATGTGAATATACACACACCAGAAAGCAATGTGAACACACACACCACAGAACGTAATGTGAACACAGACACCACAGAACGTAATGAGCACACACACACCACTGATCACAATGTGAACAAACACATCAGAGCAAACAATGTGAACACACAGACAAAAGAATGCAATGTGAACACACACACCACAAAACGCAATGTGAACACACACATCACAGAACTCCATGTGAACACATACACCACAGAACATAATGTGAACACACACACCACATAAGGCAATGTCAAAAAACACACCAGAGAACGTAATGTGAACACACACACCAGAGAACGAAATGTGAAAAAACACACCACAGACGGCAATGTGAACACACACACCAGAGAACGAAATGTGACAAAACACACCACAGAAGGCAATGTGAACACACACACCACAGAACATAATGTGAACACAAACACGACAGAATGTAATGTGAACACACACACCACAGAACTCAATGTGAACACACGCACCACAGAACACAAAGTGAACACAAACACCACCAAACGCAAATTGAACACACACACCACAGAACAACATGTGAATACACACACCACAGAACACAATGTGAACACACACACCACAGAATGCAATGTTAACATACACACCACAGAACACAATGTGAACTCACACACCACAGAACAAAATGTGAATACACACACCACAGAACACAGTGTGAACACACATAGCACAGAATGCAATGTGCACACAAACACCACCGAAAGCATGGTTAAAACACACACCACAGAACACAATGTGAATACACACACCACAGAACACAATGTGAATAAACGCACCAAGAACACAATGTGAATAAACGCACCAAGAACACAATGTGAACACACCTACAACAGAACGCATTATGAACACACACACCAAAGAACGCATTGTGAAAACACACACCAAAGAAGGCAATGTGAACACACACACCAAAGAACCCAATGTGAAAACACACACCACAGAACGCAATTTGAACACACACACCAGAGAACACAATGTGAACACACAGACAAAATAATGCAATGTGAACACACACACCACAAAAGGCAGTGTGAACACACACATCACAGAACTCCATGTGAACACATACACCACAGAACATAATGTGAACACACACGCCACATAAGGCAATGTCAAAAAACACACCAAAGAACGCAATGTGAACACACATACCACAGAACGTAATGTGAACACAGACACCACAGAACGTAATGAGCACACACACACCACAGATCACAATGTGAACAAACACATCAGAGCAAACAATGTGAACACACAGACAAAAGAATGCAATGTTAAGACACACACCACAAAATACAATGTGAATACACACATCACAGAACTCCATGTGAACACATACACCACAGAACATAATGTGAACACACACACCACATAAGGCAATGTCAAAAAACACACCACAGAACGTAATGTGAACACACACACCAGAGAACGAAATGTGAAAAAAAACACCACAGACGGCAATGTGAACACACACACCACAGAACACAATGTGAACACACACACCACAGAATGTAATTGAAACACAGACACCAAAGAACGTAATGTGATCACACACACCACAGAATGCAAAGTGAAAAAACAAACCAGAAAACGCATTGTGCACAAACACATCACAGAAGGCAATGTGAACATACACACCACAGAACGCAATGTGAACACACACAGTACAGAACACAATGTGAACACAAACGCCACAGAATGTAGTGTGAACACACACACCACAGAACGCAATGTGAACACACGCACCACAGAACCCAATTTGAACACAAACACCACAGAACGCAATGTGAACACACACACCACAGAACACAACGTAAATAAACAAACCACAGAAAGCAATGTGAATACACATACCACAGAACACAATGTGAACACACACACCACAGAACACAATATGAACACGCACACCACAGAACGCAATGTGAACACACAAACCACCGAAAGCATTGTTAACACACACACCACAGAACACAATGTGAATACACACACCACAGAACACAATGTGAATATACGCACCAAGAACACCATGTGAACACACCTACAACAGAACGCATTAAGAACACAAACACCAAAGATCGCATTGTGAACACACACACCAAAGAAGGCAATGTGAACACACACACCAAAGAACCCAATGTGAACAGAAACACCAAAGAACACAATGTGAACACACACACCACAGAACGCAATTTGAACACACACACCAGAGAACACAATGTGAACACACAGACAAAAGAATGCAATGTGAACACACACACCACAAAAGGCAATGTGAACACACACATCACAGAACTCCATGTGAACACATACACCACAGAACATAATGTGAACACACACACCAGAGAACGAAATGTGAAAATAAACACCACAGACGGTAATGTGAACACACACACCACAGAACACAATGTGAACACACACACCACAGAATGTAATTGAAACACAGAAACCACAGAACGTAATGTGATCACACACACCACAGAATGCAAAGTGAAAAAACAAACCAGAGAACGCATTGTGCACAAACACATCACAGAAGGCAATGTGAACATACACACCACAGAACGCAATGTGAACACACACAGTACAGAACACAATGTGAACACAAACGCCACAGAATTTAGTGTGAACACACACACCACAGAACGCAATGTGAACACACGCACCACAGAACACAAAGTGAACACAAACACCACAGAACGCAATGTGAACACACACACCACAGAACACAACGTAAATACACAAACCACAGAAAGCAATGTGAATACACACACCACAGAACACAATGTGAAAACACACACCACAGAACACAATATGAACACGCACACCACAGAACGCAATGTGAACACAAACACCACAGAATGCAATGTTAACACACACACCACAGAACGCAATGTGAACACACACACCACGAAACAAAATGTGAATACACACACCACAGAACGCAATGTGAACACACAAACAACCGAAAGCATTGTTAACACACACACCACAAAACACAATGTGAACACACACACCACCGAACGCAATGTGAACACACACACCATCGAACACAATGTGAATACAAACACCACAGAACGCAAATGAATACACGCACCACAGAACAGAATGTGAACACACACACCACAGAATGTAATGTGAACACACACACCACAGAACTCAATGTGAAGACACGCACCACAGAATGCAATGTGAACACACACACCACAGAACACAATGTGAATACGCACATCACAGAAAGCAATGTGAATACCCACACCACAGAACACAATGTGAACACACACAACACAGAACACAATATGAACACATGCACCAAAGAACGCAATGTGAACACACGCAGCAAAGAACACAATGTGAACACAAACACAACAGAACACAATGTGTACACATACACCACAGAATGCAATGTGAACACACATATCACAGAATTCAATTTGTACACTCACACCAAAGAACACAATGTGAACGCAAAGACCAAAGAACACAATGTGAACACGTACATCACAGAACACTATATGAACACACACCACAGGACACAAAGTGAACACCCACACCAAAGAACACAGTGTGAACACACACACCACAGGACACAAAGTGAACACACACACCACAGAACACAATGTGAACACACACACCAGAGAACACAATGTGAACACACAGACAACAGAATGAATTGTGAACAAACTCACCGCAGAACACACACACCATATAACACAATGTGAACACACACACCACAGAACACAATGTGAACAGACGCACCACAGAACACAAAGTGAACACAAACACCACCGAAAGCAAATTGAAGACACACACCACAGAACACAATGTGAATACACATACCACAGAACACAATGTGAACACACCTACCACAGAACGCAATGTGAACACACACAACCAAAGAACGCATTGTGAACACACACACCAAAGAACCAAATGTGAACACAAACATCAAAGAACACAATGTGAACACGCACAACACTGAATGCAATGATGAACACACACACCACAGAACGCAATTTGAACACACACACCAAAGAACGCAATGTGAACACACACACCACAAAACGCAATGTGAACACACACTCCACAGAACACCATCTGAACACATACACCACAGGACATCATGTGAACACATACACCACAGAACATAATGTGAACACACACACCACAGTTGGCAATGTGAACACACACACCACAGAACGCAATGTGAAAACACACACCAGAGTACGAAATGTGAAAAAACACACCACAGAAGGCAATATGAACACAAAAACCACAGAACACAGTGTGAACACACACACCACAGAATGTAATGTGAACACACACACCACGGAACTCAATGTGAGCACACGCACCACAGAACATAATGCGAACACACACACCACCGAACGCAATGTGAACACACACACGACAGAACACAATGTGAATAGACACACAGCAGAAAGCAAAGTGAATACACACACCACATAAAACAATATGAACACACACAGCAAAGAAAACAATGTGAACACACACAGCAAAGAAGACAATGTGAACACACACACCACAAAACACAATGTGAACACACACACCATCGAACACAATGTGAATACAAACACCACAGAACGCAAATGAATACACGCACCACAGAACAGAATGTGAACACACACACCACAGAATGTAATGTGAACACACACACCACAGAACTCAATGTGAAGACACGCACCACAGAATGCAATGTGAACACACACACCACAGAACACAATGTGAATACGCACATCACAGAAAGCAATGTGAATACCCACACCACAGAACACAATGTGAACACACACAACACAGAACACAATATGAACACATGCACCAAAGAACGCAATGTGAACACACGCAGCAAAGAACACAATTTGAACACAAACACAACAGAACACAATGTGTACACATACACCACAGAATGCAATGTGAACACACATATCACAGAATGCAATTTGAACACTCACACCAAAGAACACAATGTGAATGCAAAGACCAAAGAACACAATGTGAACACGTACATCACAGAACACTATATGAACACACACCACAGGACACAAAGTGAACACCCACACCAAAGAACACAGTGTGAACACACACACCACAGGACACAAAGTGAACACACACACCACAGAACACAATGTGAACACACACACCAGAGAACACAATGTGAACACACAGACAACAGAATGAATTGTGAACAAACTCACCGCAGAACGCACACACCATATAACACAATGTGAACACACACACCACAGAACATAATGTGAACACACAAAACAGAAGGCATTGGGAACACAAACAACAGAGAAGACAATCAAAACATAGACAATACAGACCACACTGTGAACACACACACCACAAAACTCAATGTGAACACACACACCACAGAACACAATGTGAACACACACACCAGAGAACGCAATATGAACAAACACATAACAGAAGGCAATGTGAACCCACACACCACAGAATGTTGTGCGATCACACACACCACAGAATGCAATGTGAACACATGCACCACAGAACACAAAGTGAACACACACACCACCGAACACAATGTGAACACACACACCACAGAACACAATGTGAATACACACACCGCAGAAAGCAATGTGAATACCCACATCACAGAACACATTGTGACCACACATACCACCGAGCACAATATGAACACACACACCAAAGAACGCAATGTGAACACAAACACCAAAGTACTCAATGTGAACACACAAACCAAAGAACACAATGTGAATACACACACCAATGAACACAATGTGAACACACACACCACAGAACACAATGGGTACACACACAACAAAGAATGCAATGTGAACACACAGACCACAGAATGCAATGTGAACACACACACCACACAATACAATGTGAACACACACACCACAGAACACAATGTGAAAAAAAACACAACACAGAAAACAATGTGAAAACTAACAAAACATAACGCAAAGTGATCACATTCTCCACAGAACAAATGTGAACTCGCACACCACAGAACGCAATGTGAACACACACTATAGAAGGCATTGGGAAAACAAACAACAGAGAAGAAAATGAAAACATACACAATAAAGAATGCACTGTGAACACACACGACAAAATGCAATATGAACAAACACACCACAGGGCACAAAGTTAAAAACCACACTGAAGAACATAATGTGAACACACACACCACAGGACACAAAGTGAACACACACACCACAGATTGCAATGTGAACACACACACCACAGAACACAAAGTGTACACACACACCACAGAACACAATGTGAACACAGACAGCAAAGAAAACAATGTGAACACACACAGCAAAGAAGACAATGTAAACACACACACCACATAACACAATATGAACACACACAACAAAGAAAACAATGTGAACACACACAGCAAAGAAGACAATGTGAACACACACACCACAAAACACAATGTGAGCACACACACCACAGAACGCAATGTGAACACACACACCATAGAACACAATGTGAATACACACACCACAGAACGCAATGTGAATACACGCACCACAGAACACAATGTGAACACACACACCACAGAATGTAATGTGAACACACACACCACAGAACTCAATGTGAAGACACGCACCACAGAACGCAATGTGATAACACACACCATAGAACACAATGTGAACACACATATCACAGAACTCAATGTGAACACCCACACCAAAGAATACAATGTGAACACAAACACCAAAGAACACAATGTGAACACGTACATCACAGAACACTATATGAACACACACCACAGGACACAAAGTGAACACCCACACCAAAGAACACAGTGTGAACACACACACCACAGGACACAAAGTGAACACACACACCACAGAACACAATGTGAACACACACACCAGAGAATATAATGTGAACACACAGACAACAGAATGAATTGTGAACATACTCACCACAGAACGCACTGTGGACAAACACACCATATAACACAATGTGAACACAGACACCACAGAAAACAATGTGAATACACACACCGCAGAACACAATGTGAATACACACACCGCAGAAAGCAATGTGAATACCCACATCACAGAACACATTGTGACCACACATACCACAGAACACAATATGAACACACACACCAAAGTACTCAATGTGAACACACAAACCAAAGAATACAATGTGAACACATGCACCAATGAACACAATGCGAAGACACACACACCACAGAACACAATGGGTACACACACAACAAAGAATGCAATGTGAACACACAGACCACAGAACGCAATGTGAATACACACACCGCAGAAAGCAATGTGAATACCCACATCACAGAACACATTGTAACCACACATACCACAGAACACAATGTGAACACAAACACCAAAGTACTCAGTGTGAACACACAAACCAAAGAATACAAAGTGAACACACGCACCAATGAACACAATGTGAACACACACACCACAGAACACAATGGGTACACACACAACAAAGAATGCAATGTGAACACACAGACCACAGAATGCAATGTGAACACACACACCACAAAACGCAATGTGAACACACACTCCACAGAACACCATCTGAACACATACACCACAGAACATCATGTGAACACATACACCACAGAACATAATGTGAACACACACACCACAGTTGGCAATGTGAACACACACACCACAGAACGCAATGTGAAAACACACACCAGAGTACGAAATGTGAAAAAACACACCACAGAAGGCAATATGAACACAAAAACCACAGAACACAGTGTGAACACACACACCACAGAATGTAATGTGAACACACACACCACGGAACTCAATGTGAGCACACGCACCACAGAACATAATGCGAACACACACACCACCGAACGCAATGTGAACACACACACGACAGAACACAATGTGAATAGACACACAGCAGAAAGCAAAGTGAATACACACACCACATAACACAATATGAACACACACAGCAAAGAAAACAATGTGAACACACACAGCAAAGAAGACAATGTGAACACACACACCACAAAACACAATGTGAACACACACACCATCGAACACAATGTGAATACAAACACCACAGAACGCAAATGAATACACGCACCACAGAACAGAATGTGAACACACACACCACAGAATGTAATGTGAACACACACACCACAGAACTCAATGTGAAGACACGCACCACAGAATGCAATGTGAACACACACACCACAGAACACAATGTGAATACGCACATCACAGAAAGCAATGTGAATACCCACACCACAGAACACAATGTGAACACACACAACACAGAACACAATATGAACACATGCACCAAAGAACGCAATGTGAACACACGCAGCAAAGAACACAATGTGAACACAAACACAACAGAACACAATGTGTACACATACACCACAGAATGCAATGTGAACACACATATCACAGAATGCAATTTGAACACTCACACCAAAGAACACAATGTGAATGCAAAGACCAAAGAACACAATGTGAACACGTACATCACAGAACACTATATGAACACACACCACAGGACACAAAGTGAACACCCACACCAAAGAACACAGTGTGAACACACACACCACAGGACACAAAGTGAACACACACACCACAGAACACAATGTGAACACACACACCAGAGAACACAATGTGAACACACAGACAACAGAATGAATTGTGAACAAACTCACCGCAGAACGCACACACCATATAACACAATGTGAACACACACACCACAGAACATAATGTGAACACACAAAACAGAAGGCATTGGGAACACAAACAACAGAGAAGACAATCAAAACATAGACAATACAGACCACACTGTGAACACACACACCACAAAACTCAATGTGAACACACACACCACAGAACACAATGTGAACACACACACCAGAGAACGCAATATGAACAAACACATAACAGAAGGCAATGTGAACCCACACACCACAGAATGTTGTGCGATCACACACACCACAGAATGCAATGTGAACACATGCACCACAGAACACAAAGTGAACACACACACCACCGAACACAATGTGAACACACACACCACAGAACACAATGTGAATACACACACCGCAGAAAGCAATGTGAATACCCACATCACAGAACACATTGTGACCACACATACCACCGAGCACAATATGAACACACACACCAAAGAACGCAATGTGAACACAAACACCAAAGTACTCAATGTGAACACACAAACCAAAGAACACAATGTGAATACACACACCAATGAACACAATGTGAACACACACACCACAGAACACAATGGGTACACACACAACAAAGAATGCAATGTGAACACACAGACCACAGAATGCAATGTGAACACACAGACCACAGAATGCAATGTGAACACACACACCACACAATACAATGTGAACACACACACCACAGAACACAATGTGAAAAAAAACACAACACAGAAAACAATGTGAAAATTAACAAAACATAACGCAAAGTGATCACATTCTCCACAGAACAAATGTGAACTCGCACACCACAGAACGCAATGTGAACACACACTATAGAAGGCATTGGGAAAACAAACAACAGAGAAGAAAATGAAAACATACACAATAAAGAATGCACTGTGAACACACACGACAAAATGCAATATGAACAAACACACCACAGGGCACAAAGTTAAAAACCACACTGAAGAACATAATGTGAACACACACACCACAGGACACAAAGTGAACACACACACCACAGATTGCAATGTGAACACACACACCACAGAACACAAAGTGTACACACACACCACAGAACACAATGTGAACACAGACAGCAAAGAAAACAATGTGAACACACACAGCAAAGAAGACAATGTCAACACACACACCACATAACACAATATGAACACACACAACAAAGAAAACAATGTGAACACACACAGCAAAGAAGACAATGTGAACACACACACCACAAAACACAATGTGAGCACACACACCACAGAACGCAATGTGAACACACACACCATAGAACACAATGTGAATACACACACCACAGAACGCAATGTGAATACACGCACCACAGAACACAATGTGAACACACACACCACAGAATGTAATGTGAACACACACACCACAGAACTCAATGTGAAGACACGCACCACAGAACGCAATGTGATAACACACACCATAGAACACAATGTGAACACACATATCACAGAACTCAATGTGAACACCCACACCAAAGAATACAATGTGAACACAAACACCAAAGAACACAATGTGAACACGTACATCACAGAACACTATATGAACACACACCACAGGACACAAAGTGAACACCCACACCAAAGAACACAGTGTGAACACACACACCACAGGACACAAAGTGAACACACACACCACAGAACACAATGTGAACACACACACCAGAGAATATAATGTGAACACACAGACAACAGAATGAATTGTGAACATACTCACCACAGAACGCACTGTGGACAAACACATCATATAACACAATGTGAACACACATATCACAGAACTCAATGTGAACACCCACACCAAAGAATACAATGTGAACACAAACACCAAAGAACACAATGTGAACACGTACATCACAGAACACTATATGAACACACACCACAGGACACAAAGTGAACACCCACACCAAAGAACACAGTGTGAACACACACACCACAGGACACAAAGTGAACACACACACCACAGAACACAATGTGAACACACACACCAGAGAATATAATGTGAACACACAGACAACAGAATGAATTGTGAACATACTCACCACAGAACGCACTGTGGACAAACACATCATATAACACAATGTGAACACAGACACCACAGAAAACAATGTGAATACACACACCGCAGAACACAATGTGAATACACACACCGCAGAAAGCAATGTGAATACCCACATCACAGAACACATTGTGACCACACATACCACAGAACACAATATGAACACACACACCAAAGTACTCAATGTGAACACACAAACCAAAGAATACAATGTGAACACATGCACCAATGAACACAATGCGAAGACACACACACCACAGAACACAATGGGTACACACACAACAAAGAATGCAATGTGAACACACAGACCACAGAACGCAATGTGAATACACACACCGCAGAAAGCAATGTGAATACCCACATCACAGAACACATTGTAACCACACATACCACAGAACACAATGTGAACACAAACACCAAAGTACTCAGTGTGAACACACAAACCAAAGAATACAAAGTGAACACACGCACCAATGAACACAATGTGAACACACACACCACAGAACACAATGGGTACACACACAACAAAGAATGCAATGTGAACACACAGACCACAGAATGCAATGTGAAAAAAACACAACACAGAAAACAATGTGAAAACTAACAAAACATAACGCAAAGTGATCACATACTCCACAGAACTAATGTGAACTCTCACACCACAGAACGCAATGTGAACACAAAATATAGAAGGCATTGGGAACACAAACAACAGAGAAGAAAATGAAAACAAACACAATAAAGAATGCACTGTGAACACACACCACAAAATGCAATATGAACACACACACCACAGGACACAAAGTTAAAACCCACACTGAAGAACGCAATGTGAACACACACACCAGAGAACACAATGTGAACACACAGACAACAGAATGCAATGTGAACACACTCACCACAGAACGTAATGTGAACACACACACCACCCAACACAAAGTGAACACACACACCACAGAACACAAAGTGAACACACACACCACAGAACACAATGTGAACACAGACAGCAAAGAAAACAATGTGAACACACACAGCAAAGAAGACAATGTAAACACACACACCACATAACACAATATGAACACACACAACAAAGAAAACAATGTGAACACACACAGCAAAGAAGACAATGTGAACACACACACCACAAAACACAATGTGAGCACACACACCACAGAACGCAATGTGAACACACACACCATAGAACACAATGTGAATACACACACCACAGAACGCAATGTGAATACACGCACCACAGAACACAATGTGAACACACACACCACAGAATGTAATGTGAACACACACACCACAGAACTCAATGTGAAGACACGCACCACAGAACGCAATGTGATAACACACACCATAGAACACAATGTGAACACACATATCACAGAACTCAATGTGAACACCCACACCAAAGAATACAATGTGAACACAAACACCAAAGAACACAATGTGAACACGTACATCACAGAACACTTTATGAACACACACCACAGGACACAAAGTGAACACCCACACCAAAGAACACAGTGTGAACACACACACCACAGGACACAATGTGAACACACACACCAGAGAACACAATGTGAACACACAGACAACAGAATGAATTGTGAACAAACTCACCGCAGAACGCACACACCATATAACACAATGTGAACACACACACCACAGAACATAATGTGAACACACAAAACAGAAGGCATTGGGAACACAAACAACAGAGAAGACAATCAAAACATAGACAATACAGACCACACTGTGAACACACACACCACAAAACTCAATGTGAACACACACACCACAGAACACAATGTGAACACACACACCAGAGAACGCAATATGAACAAACACATAACAGAAGGCAATGTGAACCCACACACCACAGAATGTTGTGCGATCACACACACCACAGAATGCAATGTGAACACATGCACCACAGAACACAAAGTGAACACACACACCACCGAACACAATGTGAACACACACACCACAGAACACAATGTGAATACACACACCGCAGAAAGCAATGTGAATACCCACATCACAGAACACATTGTGACCACACATACCACCGAGCACAATATGAACACACACACCAAAGAACGCAATGTGAACACAAACACCAAAGTACTCAATGTGAACACACAAACCAAAGAACACAATGTGAATACACACACCAAAGAACACAATGTGAACACACACACCACAGAACACAATGGGTACACACACAACAAAGAATGCAATGTGAACACACAGACCACAGAATGCAATGTGAACACACACACCACACAATACAATGTGAACACACACACCACAGAACACAATGTGAAAAAAAACACAACACAGAAAACAATGTGAAAACTAACAAAACATAACGCAAAGTGATCACATTCTCCACAGAACAAATGTGAACTCGCACACCACAGAACGCAATGTGAACACACACTATAGAAGGCATTGGGAAAACAAACAACAGAGAAGAAAATGAAAACATACACAATAAAGAATGCACTGTGAACACACACGACAAAATGCAATATGAACAAACACACCACAGGGCACAAAGTTAAAAACC